>NC_133286.1:4532170-4832170 GCF_005239225.2 Populus alba | reverse complement strand
ATGTAATAACAATAGTTAAATCTACAATATTTAAATTAAAAACATATATATATATATATATATATATATATATATATATATATATATATATATACCTCAATTTGAAAAGCATTTTTTTAACCAAACACATTAAACTACTTTTTACTCAACCTCAGTTTCAACACACAAACATATATTTTTCCAAACCAACCTCAACTAAAAGTACTTTTTATAAAACAACTTTTTTCAAACCACAACCACAACAACAACCGCAATACCAAACACACTCTTAATATCGTCTCCTTTTCGAGGTTAAAAAAAATATATATGTGCTGGAAAAAAAAATTGATTTTAAATATCTTAACCTTAAACCCATAATAATCAATTAAATAAATCAATTAACAAATCTTTATTTCTAACAACACATCCAAAATCAATCATTTAACCTTAAACCCATAATAATTATGAATCAATTTTAATAACATAAACTTCAAATCATGTAACATATATTATTAACTATAAGCAAAATAGGGATAATGTAGTTGATGATGCATTATCTAGGAGGTATGTTATTCTTTCTACTTTAAATGCAAAATTGTTAGGATTTGAGTATTTGAAATATTTGTATACCAATGATAGTGATTTTAGTAACATGTATAATACTCATGATAAGTCAACTCATGAATAGACTTGATGATTATTTATTTAGAGAAAATAAACTTTATGTGCTTGATAATTTTATGCATGAATTACTCATACATGAGGCTTATATGGGTGGTTCAATGAACACTTTGGTGTTAGGGAGACTTTATAGGTTTTGCATGAACATTTTTATTGTCCTAAAAAAAAGTGTTGTCCAATACTCATTTACCTATACCCAATAAATCTTGAATCAATATTTTTATGGATTTTATTTTAGGTTTATCTAGGTAAATAAATGGTACAAATTTTATTTTTATGATTGTAGATAAGTTTTCTAATATGAAATATTTCATATCATGTCATAAAACTAATGGTATAACCAACATTGCTAGTTTAAAACTAAATTTTTGTTATTAATTATTTGTCATCTATAAATGGATGGTCAAATAGAAATAGTAAATATAACTTTAATTGTTATATTATGTACTATCATTTAAAATAATTTGAAAAATTAGAAGGATTGTTTGTCATTTATTGAATTTACATATAATAAGAGTGTGCATTTTACTATAGATCATTTCACCATTTGCAACTGTTTATGATTTTAATCCATTAATCTTTTTGGATTTGATTCCTTTACTTGTTGATGAAATGATCAGTTTTGATGACAATAAGAAAGCATATATGATAAGATAAAGACACTCCACAAGAGTGTTTGACAACATATAGAAAAAAAAAAAACAATATGCAAACTAACAAAGGTTGTGCATGCGTTCCTTTTTAACCAGGTGATTGAGTTTTGGTGCACATCAGAAAGGAAAGAGTTCTAGCCAATGTGATATTTAAGTTGCAATTTAGAGGAGATGATTCATTCCAAGTTCTTGAATGAATTAACAACAATGCATATAAAGTGGATTTTTTTATGAGAGAATGGTGTTAATGCTACTTTTAATATTTTTTTTTTTATCTTTCTCTATTCAATGTAAGTAATGATTTGAGATCGAATTATTTTAAGGAGAGGAAAAATGATGAGAACCGATAAACATCATCAAAGGATCCATTATAAATTTAAATTGGGTCAATTATAAGGTTAAAGACCAAGAAGATTAAAATGATTTTCAATGAGGTAATTCAAAATATTCGAGTTAAGTTAAGTTTTAAAACTTTAACAATGGATGGAAAAACTTTAATTAATATGATCCATGCAAATGAATGATATCTTTATTAAACTTAAATATGCGACAAAGCTTGGTAGCAAAGGGGGAGGCAATAGTGTTAGTTTCTTAATGGTTTGTGGACTTCATATAAGGCAACCTCTTTAATTTTATATGGAAAAATATTTTTGACAACAAATTGTTTCTTCATTTTACAAGGAATCCTAACTTTTCAAGGCTTCTTAGTTGGCAGTCTAGAATTAATTACTTAACAAGAATTCCTTATTTTATAGCAAAGTCAAAGTCGACAACATTATCCTTTTATTTCAAAGACATTACAGTCAATAATTAGGGAGTTTAACTTGCAAAGTTTTTCTAATTGTTTAAGGTCACAAAAGGTTAGTAATAATTTAATTTTACAAGTATTATATAAAGTTGATAGTCCAAGTTTTCTACAAGGAAAGTTTGAGAGCTTCTTTCTCTCCAAAGAAAATATATCACAACATGTTATTTTACTTAGTTTTGGGGTTTTGTTATTTATTTTATAATTTTGGGTTATTTTTAATTAGGTCTTAATGTCATCATACTAGTCCATCAGGGTTTGGTTATTTTGTAAACTATAAATACTCTATTTAAAGGGTCAAATGATTTAGCTTAGATTTTTTATTCAGAATAATATTGTATGTGCAAGGTTGCTTATACTCTTAGTTTTTCATTGAACTGTTCAAAACTTGTCAAAGATTAATTATCTTTGTAGTGTTCATCCTTATACTTTGATTTTTTGGTAAAGTAATAATTGGGTTGGGTTTTTTATGAATATGATTTTACCTTTCTTATGTTTTTTTTTTAATCTTGATCATGAGTTCTAGTGTTCCTACCCTCCAAGTTTGCACTACCTTGGTTAGAGGGAGGAGAGAGAGGGGATCACTAAATCCGATGGTAGAGAAAGAAAGTCATTGTTAACACTAATTCCAGCCACAAAAAAGATCGATCATCATGTCAACGAGTTTCATTCAATGAAGGAAGTTTAACTTGGGTATTATTTTACCTTAACATTGCTTGAATGAGTAGATCTAATGTCGAAAAGTTTTTGGGTTTCAAGTTAATTTTTTGTTTTGGATTGAGTTTTGGGTTGTTTGAAGGCATACACAAGTTTATCTAGGTCTTTATATTATTTTTAGGTGTTATTGAGTCAAACAAGGATTGAAAATTATTTTTTTTTGTTGAAAACGACTCTCCCGTCACCATATTATTGGCTTACAAACGACATGTCATCTATAGGCTCTGAAAATACGTTGTCTACATGAGCTAATAACATATCATTGGCATATATAGACGACACATCATCCCTATATGTAAATTGTACATCATTTGTGTTGTCTTTTCAAAAATAAAAATAAAAATAAAAATAAAAATAAAAATAAAAGTGCATTATGCATCATCTGTCATCTATTATTTGGGAACAAAAGCCTCTTTACATGTCTGGGTATATATATATATTATGTGTTCTTCATAGTTATTAATCCTATCTTAGGGTAAGGACTCGGGATGAGTCATGAGCTAGGCGGGTTAATCAAGAAAAAAAATTCATTTCATTTTTTTAATAAAAATATCAAAATGACATTGTTTTGTGTTTTTCAAAAGTTAACAGGTTTTAGACTAGGCTTTAACCAAATCAACCCTGGCTTTTGAACAGGTCATGCCATGTCAATTAGTCCCTTTATTTTTTTTTTTAAATTGACCTAATCTAGACCTTGGATCAACCGAGTTACAAGGTTAAACAGTTATATTGATACGAGTTTTATAAATATAGTATTTTCAATCCCTTGAACTTAAAAAAATATTATTTAATCCTTTTTTAATATTTTAAAGTCTGTTTTTTGTTTTTATTTGGTGTAGTAAAAGCATCTTCTTCAAATGTGTTTTTTATTTTATTATATAGGACTTTATTTTTAGTACTACGTGCTACCTATGTTTTTTTCTTTTTTGAAAATCTCCTTTTCGGTTGTTTGTATATATATAAAAAAAATCTTATGGTATAATTAAATAAAACATAATTCTAAAAATAAAAAATTGTTTAGTTCTCGAGTGTATAATCTAAATCACATATTTAATAGATTAATCTGAATTAATTTAATTTTTAATTTTTTTATTTTAATTTGACATTTTTGTTTTTAGTTTTATTTATAATTTTTTATAGTTTTCTTTTTATGATGTTAATAAATTCTCATAATTCAAGTTATAATTTTAATTGATTAACTAAGGTTTATCAATAATGTTTTCAATTATAATTTTTAGGCAAAACCGAAGGCGAAACAAACGACGGCAAAACCGAAGGCGAGCCCCAACGTCTGATGAAACAAAACAGACCGGCAGCATGCCACGTGTCAACAAACAACGGCCGATTCATCTGGACCCCCCACGATTATTTATTTATTTATTTCCCTCTTGGTGCATGGGTTTCTCCTGGCCTTAAGAAGGCGCTCTCTAGCCACGGGGAGACAGAGAGAGAAGGAAATCAAGGTTTAAGCAGGAAGCAGAGGTCAGGATTGCTCCCATATCTCCAAAAGGGCAAATCCTACAAAAATACTTATCCTATCCTTTCTTTTCATCGAAAAGCTACCTACTCTCACCAGGTTTTCCCCTCACTCGTTATCAATGGATGTTCTTAATTTATATAGCTAGTTTGCTCTCTCGCCCTCCCCTCTACACGCTTCCTTTCTTGTGTTTTCTTTAGCACTGATAACAACACCTCCATCAGGTTCATTGTTTTCTGGGAAAAAAAATGGGTATCTGAAATAGTGTGCTGCCGACACACACAGAGGTTTTTTCTTCATCTTTTTCCTCCTATTTCCAGTGCACAACGCGCACCTCTGGTTGAAGAGGAAGAAGAGAAACAATGGCGCCAAGGTCAGGGAGGGGGAAATCAAACAAAGCTAGAGCAGAGAGGAAAAGGAAGGAGGAGAAATGTGATTATACTACCTTTTTTTCTCTCTCTTTTTTTTTTAATTAATTTTTCGACATTGATATATGTTATGATTATAAATTAACTTGATTTGCAGCTGTTCCTAGTGTTGTTGATGTCACCGTGATCACTCCATATGAATCGCAAGTTGTGCTCAAGGTGGTGCCACTACTCCTGGTATTTTTAATCATTTGATTTCTTGAATATTTTAAGCCCTCTAAATTGATTATCTGGGCTCTCCTCTTGTAGGGCATCTCCACTGATAGGATACTTGATGTGAAGAAGTTATTGGCTGCAAATGTGGAAACATGTCATCTCACAAACTATTCCTTATCTCACGAGGTTTTCTACCATTTATGTCCTCTGTAAAGCATGTGTAGAGAGAGTTATTAGTAATATTATTTTTAATTTTTTTTTTTAAATTTTTTAGGTGAAAGGGCATGGGTTGCATGACAGAGTAGAAATCATCTCCTTGAAGCCCTGCCTGCTCAAAATCATCGAAGGTAGGTGAAGCTCCTTGCCAAACAACACCATCTCTCTCTCTCTGTTTTTTTAGAGGAATTTACAACTTTTTTTTTTTTTTTTTTTAAATACGTCCAAAAGAGCAAGGAACACAGAGCTCTAATTGTCGTATTATCATCCCATCATCCCAACAAACTATATTAAAATAATTTAGACACAAAAAGACAGTTCTCAGCTCTCATTGGAGACTCCCAAGGGAGAGGTCACCATGGAAGTTCCAGGAAATGGAGGGACATGCACTGAGCTCATGTCACGTGAGGTGGGTCCATGATAAAATGGATCTTGACAAAATCTCATGTCCTAAATCTTAATTAACTCAAGGGAAAACTCTAGATTTTATTTTTTTAATCTTTTAGATATTGAACACATATATCTTAGATGATCCTATCATTGTCACTTCCTACACGTTACAGTGTGTTGGTTAATAGATTTAGTTTAGAAATGGAGGTTGAGTTTTAGGTGTGGAATTTATAAAAAAACTAAAAAAGTAAAAAATATTAGTTTTTATAATTGAATTTTGTTTATAATTAGATTGTATCTAATCATAATTTCAATTACACAAACTAAAATAAACACTTAAATATATACTCTCATGTTCTTATTTTTTTTTATTTTTTTTTTGGGTATAAACAAAGGGTTTTTTTTTTTTCAGTTTTGAATTTTTTTTTTATTTTGTTTTAAAATAATTTATTTTAATATTTTTAAATATTTTAAAAAATAACTATTATTATACTACCAACCCTCCTTCTCTAAGAGAGATAAAAGTTAAGCTGCAAAATCTCAATAGATATCTTTATTTTCGGTTAGCTTCTTATGATATTTTTGTTTATTTTATATACACGCACATTGGGATGAATTTAGCTTAATTTGTTTTTTCAAATTAAGAATATATAAATTATTTCCATTTGCTCAATGATTGTTGCAAAATAAGGGAAGAAAGAGGTTTTGAGTTTGAATCCCATATTTACCGATTCCTGATTAATTTCAGAAAGTAAGTAGGGAAAATTATATTTTCATCCCTGTAGATTCCACTTTGTCTCCTATATTTAAATCTTAGAAAGGACTATATTGAAATTTTGTAAATACTGGGTCTGGTACTAAGAAAATAAAAAATTAGGGATCAAAGTGGAATATTAATGAATATATACAAGGAATAAACTATAGTTTTCCATAGAGGTAGCAAGATTACAGATTAGGTACCAGGATGTGTTTGTTTTAGCTTTTGTGGTTGAGGTTGTGGTTGGATACAATCCAATTATGCACAAAACTCAATCACAAAAGCTATTTTATCTTGTTTTTTATAGCTTTTTTAGTAGGTTCCACACCCAAACTCAACCTCAACCTTTAAAACAAACACACACTAGGGCAACGACCAAAAAAAAAAGAAGTTGTTACATGCAATGCATTTCACATGTCAAACCCTTGTTAACATATGCTTCTCATTTTCCTTTTTTTTTTTTAAAGCATGAATTTCACATGTTATGGTTGTGCAACTAAAATAATTTGTATAGAAATTATAATTTATTAATGTAACTAGTGCTCTACAATTATTAAAAAAATGCAAGTAATTTAAGCCAATTGAGTCAATAGATTTTTAATTTAGAAAAAAACAATGAAGTAATTGAAAAAAAATATCTAAAATGACAAATCTCATACAAAACTGAACAATTAACTAGAAGACAAAAAAAATTGATTACTTAAAAACAAAAAAAAGCTTAAGTGAAGGTATTTGTTTACATAATATCTTTAACTTTTAATGTAAATTGTGTAACTAATTATTTGAAAAAAAACAATTTACTGTTTTGTAGGACCCATAATTTTTTTTCTCAAACCACCATTTCGCACACAATAGCTAAGAGCTACTTTTTATATAATTCACATGGCATTGTTCACTTCAAGAAGTGACAATGCCCATGCCACGTGATAGTTCACCTGGCAACGCGAGAAGCAACAGTGACGGGGGAATTTATTGGCACTGTTTATATGAACAATGTTTATTGGATTGATAAAAAAAATTTAATTTTTTTTTAAATTATATTTTACTCAAAAAATTAATATTTAATATTATTTAATAACACTATATATAAATTAAAAAATATTGTATAATGACGTAACATTTATAGAATTTGAGTGCAATTCTAATTTTATTTTTGATGATATTTTACCTGATTTTGTTGCACGTTCAAAAAATTCATAAAAATTATAGTTCTTATCAGATGAATTTTATATGTAATGAAATTTATAGATAAATTAATGAAATAATAAAAATATTTAATATAAAATATTATTTATTTAATGATATAATAATAGTAGATAAATCTATAATATTTAAATTAAAAACTATATATATATATATATATATATATATTATAACTTCAATTTAAAAATCATATTTAACCTAAAAATAGTAAATTATTTTTTATTCAATTTTAATTTCAATTAAATATATATATCAAATCAACCTTAACTAAAAATATTTTTGATAAAATATTTTTTTTTAAACTACAACCATAAAAATTATCACAATATTAAATCTAAGATATTAAAAAAAAATAATAAAAAAAAAATAAAGTAAATCTGAGTAAATGTTTTCCCCCATAATTATCTGACAATTTTATATCTGAATTTGTCCAGCGAGTGAAAGAAAAGAAAATGACTAAAACATTACCCGACATTGTGAGTTAATTTACACACCTTGCCACTGTGCTTTTGTAATTGCAGAGGACTACACAGAGGAGTCGCAAGCCGTAGCTCATGTACGGAGGCTGCTGGACATCGTAGCCTGCACAACCAGGTTCTCCAACAAATCCAGGCGACCGTCACAGTCAATATCACAATCCAAACGGTCTAATAGTTCTAGGTCACCACGGACCAGGACTCCTGCAACGCCACTGTCCGACGATGCAGCATCCGAAACGACGTCGGTGTCGGCGGCGATGTCGGAGAGTATGGACATGGCGGCGATTCACCCGACGCCGAAGCTGTCTGAGTTCTATGACTTCTTCTCCTTCTCTCACCTCCCGCCTCCTATTCTCGGTAATTAATTAATTGCATTTTTAGCTTATTTTCCTAGGCTTAACTTTTTTGTCTCCTTTTTTTTTGTGTTAATTAGTTGTTAATTTTATATTGTTGATGATGTTGCAGATTTGAGACGATGCAGTGAGGTTAAGGATGGTGAGGAAAGGTCACGACCGGGTGATTATTTTGAATTTCAGGTTCATCGTCTTCTTTATTTTGACTTTTATCCTCAAGTTTTGGAATTCTGTAATGTTATCCTTATAGTTTCTAAAACGTTCCAACATGACCCCTGACCATTAAATATCTTCCTTTTGAATTTAGTTCTTTAGTAGGGAATAAGCATTTTTGCATGATATTACAAGGTAATATGCGAATTAAAATGAAAGAAATGTGATGAAAAATATGAAAAAAGGTTACATTTTTGTTTGTTATTTAATAGTAAAGGTTGACAAAGCTAAATTTTTTTTAAAGTGCAGAAAATCTTAAATTATAGGGTAGAAGCATAACATTGATGAATCTACAACGGGCTAAAATTTTCAAATAAGGACCAATTTGTAAATAAAATAAATTAGGGACTAAAATATTCTTTAAAATTCAGACACTATAAGAAAATTATCAGACTCCACTTCATTACTAATTTTTTTGCAACTAAATAAATGAATATAATAAATCATCTCATTACATTACATTACATTATATGATACCAAAGATGTCGTGAGTGCGAAAAGTGTAGATTACTTGCATAGAAATTTAACTTTTCATGAGCTTATGGCTTATCAATCCTTTGTCATGGTAACTGAAGCTGCATTGATGTGATTGATATATTCCAGGTTAAGATATGCAATGGAAAGCTAATAAAGGTGGTTGCTTCAGTAAAAGGGTTTTATGCAGTGGGAAAGCAATTTTCCCAAAGCCATTCCATGGTGGATCTTCTTCAAAATCTCAGCCGAGCTTTTGCCAATGTTGGTTTGCTTTCTTCCAAGTTCCAGCCATTCTCTTTTGTTGCATTTGTTTTGAAATCAATTGGCTTGCTATTTGCCTTCGGTTTGTAATTGATGGATGTGTTGCTGTGGTTACTACAGGCATATGATTCCCTTATGAAGGCTTTTGTAGAGCATAATAAGGTCAACTTCTTATACTCATTTAATATAATATAGACTTTTTCCATAGACATCATTACTGTTTTGAAGGCAAAAAATATGTGACATCTTATGTTTTTGCTTCTTCCTTTCCAGTTCGGTAATCTTCCTTACGGATTCCGCGCAAATACATGGCTTGTTCCTCCATCTGTTGCGGACTCTCCATCAAACTTTCCATCCCTTCCTGTAGAAGATGAGAGCTGGGGTGGCAATGGTGGAGGGCAAGGAAGATATGGTGGATATGATCTTCGTCCTTGGGCCACTGATTTCGCGATATTGGCTAGCCTACCATGCAAGACAGAGGAGGAGAGAGTGGTGCGAGACCGGAAGGCTCTTTTGCTTCATAGTCAATTTGTTGATGTTTCAATTTTTAAAGCTGTTGCAGCGATACAAGGTGTTATTGATTCCAATCTTCAAGCAAGAGATACAATTTCAGGCTCTTTCTTGCTTGAAGATCATGTAGGAGACTTGTCTATAGTTGTAGAACGTGATGCAGCAGATGCAAGCTTGAAGACTGTGGTCAAAGTCAACGGCAATCACTTATCTGGTATCCCTGCTAAGGAAATTGCTCAAAGGAATTTGCTCAAAGGGGTAACCGCAGATGAGAGTGTAGTTGTTCATGTAAGTATAGTTTCGTTTCCTTCTTCTCCCTTCAAAGCACCATCATTCCACATTTACTCGCATTGACATGCATGCTGTGGGACAACCTGCTATTACAAAATTGGATGTGTATCCATGGAAAAGCATCTCTAACAATAACAATTTTGGGTTCCATCTTATTTAAGGAAATAAGCTGTCTTCCATTTCTGATCTTATCACTCTTCCCCTCCCCTTCCTCTCTTCCTTGCTTGCACATTTCTATTTGTGCTGCACGACTGTTAGCATGAGGACTCATCTTTCCATTCTAAGTTCATCATTACCGCATTTTTCGCAGAGTCGCATTATGCCAGATGGCATTAAGTTTTCTTCCTGAATCGACATCCTCTTTAGCTTCACCTCCTTGTAGCGCTTCCAAACTGAAACTCCATGACCCCCTTTTACCATCAATATGATGATGGAAATGGAAATAGTGCAGCCAATTAATCTTTGTTGCACATGACCAAATGATCATCTCAACTGGGTTAATGTCTTCATTTAGAATGGCAGAAGCAAAGTTACATGTTTATATTTGTTCTGTATTTCAAAAGTACATAAATAGAGACTGCTGAAACAACAGCATTGATTTCTGCAGGATACCTCTTCATTGAGCACTGTCATTGTAAGACTTTGTGGATACACTGCAACAGTGAAAGTTGTTGGCAATGTGAAGAAGAAAAAGTTTGATGCTCAAGATATTGAAATTGATGATCTACCAGATGGAGGAGCTAATGCTCTTAATATTAACAGGTTTGAACTACAAGCTAGATCTCTAGTCAACCTAATATCAGTGTTTGGAAGATTGAGCCCTGTTGGATGCACATAGGATACACATGCTAATACTCAGAAATTGTGGAATTAATGGGAACTAGGATACATATGCTAATACTCAGAAATTGTGGAATTAATGGGAACGTATTCAGGTAGCCCAGGTCTTACACATATCTGTTATGAGTCTCTTGTTTGAGTTGATTGTATTCAGAGTCAGAGTATTAGTGTTGTTTCTGTAGATTATGTTGTAAAAGATATTTAAAAATGCAAGCTTAGGATCCCTGTTGAAAGGACAGCAAATTAGATTTATGATATTTGCTGCTCAGGATCCAATTGGAGAGCTGCATGCTCAGATTGCTTTCTAGTCCTAATTTGATGACCAAAGCAAAAGCTTGAAACATCTCTTTAGAGCATGTTTTAAACTCCTGCTTAAGGAATGAGGAAAACACAACACTACAAAAGTGAGTTAGCTTTTCTTCCTTTAATAGGTGAATATTTCATGATATATAAGTGTCCATTCTTCTAGCACATGGCACTAGACCCTGTAAATTGCTAGGATATTCAAGAAAGAAACAAATGGCTATTATGTGTCCTTCACTTGTCGAAAATTTTTATATGTTTTCTTCTAGCACATGGCACTAGACCCTGTAAATTGCTAGGAAAATCCTGAAAGAAACAAATGGCTATTATGTGTCCTTCACTTGTCAAAAAAAAATTATTTAGTGTCCCATCCTTCGGTTTCCTTATCAGATCTGAAAATTTTTGTCAGACATTACAAAAATAAGTTTCAAGTAAAATAACTTGTTTTCAAAGACTATAAAAGCTGACATTAAAAGAAAAGATAATCATGCAATTACGTTATTTCAGGAGTCAATTCTACATTTACTAAAATATAAAATTATTTAAATGCATTCTGAGAGTACAAGATTTTTTAAAGCAAGTACTCTTGATTCATGTACATGTTTTAATCATGCACTATGGACTTAAAGGGATAAGCTATCCAAACCTTCTTGCAGTTTAAGGGTGCTGCTGCACAAGTGTTGGAGTGCTGAATCATCTCTAGGACAGTCTTCTCACTCTTCTATGGAAGAGTTAGAAGCATCTAGATGTCTTATTCGGAAAGCAAGTACAGAGAGTTTAACCAAGCTAGAGGAGAAGCCAATTGCTTTAGAAAGGTCTATTAGATGGGAACTTGGCTCATGTTGGTTGCAACATCTGCAAAAGCATGAAGCTTCAAAAGATACCAATTCTAAAAGCCCAGAGGATAATAGTGAGAACGGACAAGCTGTGAAAGGTCTTGGAAAGGAATTCAAATTTTTGAAGAAGAGGGATATGAAGCCTACTGTGACTTCCACACATGATAGAGAAGAAATTGAATCTGGCATGTGCAGCCAAGCTATGGGAATTAATGCCGGACAACATAGCAATGATGAGTCCAACATTGGGTGCGAATTGAGGAGATTGGTTTCTGAAGAAGCCTTCTTGCGTCTGAAAGAATCTGGAACTGGCCTTCATTTAAAGGTTGACTTGTTTTGTCATTTTCATTGTTGTTGTTGATGTTGTCTTTATTATGACCTAAGTTTTCTTTATTGTTATTTCTGGGTCTAACTGTATTTTCTTGCAACAGTCAGCAGATGAGCTTCTTCAAACAGCATACATATATTATGATGAAGTTGCATTGCCTAAGCTGGTAATATTTAATTTATGCAGTGTCTTACTTTGCTGACTAGAGTTTTAATAGTTTATAATCCAGATCTTATACTTTATTAGGTAATGGATTTTGGCTCCCTTGAACTTTCGCCTGTTGATGGTCGCACGCTGACTGACTTCATGCATTTTAGGGGACTGCAGATGCGCTCTTTGGGACGGGTGGTGAGAATTCTCTCTCTGTCTGTGTGTGTGTCACCATATCTTTTATGCCAGTCATCTGACTCAGCCTCATCCATAATAGGAATATTTCCTCTGGGAAGCATACTGCTCGATGACTTTATTATTATCAGTCCTCTCGCTATACTTTGAACCTATCTATGTAGATGCAAGTTTTGGGCAAAAGCCACATTAATATCCTTGAAAAATTCTTCACTGTCTTATGCTTAAGTAAGTCGTTATGATTTTGTTGATTCTAAACTTCTTGCAAACAGGTTGAACTTGCAGAGAAGCTTCCTCACATACAATCACTTTGTGTTCATGAGATGGTTACTCGAGCTTTCAAGCACCTACTTAAAGTGGTTATTGCATCTATCAACAATAAATCAGACTTGTCTGCAGCCATAGCTTCATCCCTAAATTTCTTGCTTGGAAGTTGTGGGGTTGAAGGCAGTGATCAAACTATGAAGGATGACCATGCTCTCAAATTGCAGTGGTTGCGAACATTTCTTTCCCAGAGATTTG
The DNA here is from genome assembly GCF_005239225.2 of Populus alba. Classification (NCBI taxonomy): domain Eukaryota; kingdom Viridiplantae; phylum Streptophyta; class Magnoliopsida; order Malpighiales; family Salicaceae; genus Populus; species Populus alba. The sequence continues at coordinate 4,818,953 of NC_133286.1, read as the reverse complement.
GTTGGACACTGAAAGATGAATTTCAGCATTTGAGAAAGCTTTCAATTCTTCGTGGACTTTGCCATAAGGTACCAATTGTTCTTTCTGCTGCTGGCTGCTGCATATGTCCCAATCATGGTTTTTACAATAAATTCCCCTGCCAGGTTGGATTGGAGTTGGTTCCAAGAGATTATGACATGGAGTGCTCAAACCCCTTTAGGAAATGCGACATTATCAGTGTAGTTCCTGTGTGTAAGGTGTGAAATTTTGTTCTAGATCTCTCAAAAATTCTGAGCACATAGAATTTCAACCTAAATTTGATATATGCACAATGCTTCACAGAATGTAGGATGCTCTTCAGCTGATGGACGGACTCTGTTGGAGTCGTCGAAGGTTGCTCTTGATAAAGGAAAGCTTGAGGATGCTGTTAATTATGGAACGAAGGTAATAATATCCCATCGAATCTGTATGTTAATGCTATATGAATTCCTTTATTCATTTAGACATCATTTCATCTCAAAAAATGTACTGCCTCCATTCAAGGCTCTAGCAAAGATGATAGCTGTATGTGGTCCCTATCATCGGACTACTGCCAGTGCTTACAGTCTTCTAGCTGTTGTTCTCTACCACACAGGAGACTTTAATCAGGTAACTAATATTCTCTTTAGCATTTTCTTTGGTTTTAGGGATTTGATTTGTTTCCTTTATGAAAAGGTACATCTATAATTAGAGTAGTGACTGAAAAAGATATAATAGAATGATGCTTCAAATTGGTTTTACTGCACATGAATGGTATTCTCGACTTCTATAGAATGGTTATTTGAAAAGGTGGGAAGTTGAACACGGAAGCAGCTGGAGTTTTGCTAGATTTTATGAACATGTTTGGTACTTCAATTTTGAAGCATTCATGCAATTCAGTAGAAAGTTCAAATGTTTTCACTTCTATGAAATTATTGTGAGCTTTAACCACATCACGCAGTTTTTTGGCATCTCTGTCTATCTTATTGAAATATTATATGAATCTAAGGAAAGCTACTTTTTGGTTGCTTTTATTTGTTAGGCTACTATATACCAGCAAAAGGCTTTGGATATCAATGAGAGGGAACTTGGTCTTGATCATCCAGATACAATGAAAAGCTATGGCGATCTTTCTGTGTTTTATTATCGTCTTCAACACGTTGAGTTAGCTTTGAAGTAAGTTCAAAGTGATCACCTTAAGAACTCATTTTGACTTGCTCACCTTTCATTATTGACGTAGTCATTCAAATTAACGATATCATAACTACCAGAGATTTTCCAAATCTAAATTTATGGTGAAATTGTCCCTTCACGTGTTTGTTTAATTAACTGTTACCATGAAAACAGAGTTTCTGTAAATTTAAAATTTTAATGGAAATCTGCCCCCTCACCTGTGTGCTCATAACGTATTCATTAAGTGATGTGCACAATCTGTAGTTCTGTTGTTGGACTTCTTGGAGTCTCTGATTGAACTGGATAAATTTCAACAGATATGTGAACCGTGCTTTATTCCTTCTTCAATTTGCTTGTGGTCTGTCTCATCCTAATACTGCCGCTACATACATCAATGTGGCAATGATGGAAGAGGGTATGGGAAATGTTCATGTTGCTCTCAGATACCTGCATGAAGCTCTAAAGTGCAATCAAAGATTGTTAGGGGCAGATCATATACAGGTTCTTTTCACTCACTAAATAACACCGTGCATGCTAATCTTGTCAAGAGGTGGACATTTTTATTTTGCACTTGTCTAAAACTTATGAAAAAGGATAAGAATGAACAAACACTTCTATTTACCTTCCTTTTCTTGGCCTGACAGACAGCTGCAAGCTACCATGCTATAGCCATTGCTCTTTCTCTGATGGAGGCATATTCCTTAAGTGTTCAACATGAGCAAACGACACTCAAGATACTTCTGGAAAAACTTGGAACGGAGGATCTTCGTACTCAGGTAACGGAAAATATGCAGTCGTGATCTAATTTACATGACTTTCCTCAAGGTAAAAAATATATATAAATAATAATAATAAAATAAATAATTAAGTAGAAGGATATTTTTTTACAGAGACTTGTTTTCCATTGGTTGGTGTGGGCATGCTTGGAAGTGCTTGATTCAGCTATCTTTAGGATTTTTGCAATTATTTTGGAGTGTTCAGCCTGGTTCCTGCATTCATGCCCAGATCTTAAGGGTCTAGAATCTGGATAACTTTGTTCATAATCATAATTTTGTTTTTTGTTTTGTTGTGTCAGTGCTGGTTGCTTATAATTTTCTGTTGTCAATCTGTGAAACTCATCATTAATATCTGCTAGTCTGTAACTCATCAAGGTGCTGTGTTTTTTAATGCAGGATGCTGCTGCGTGGCTTGAATATTTTGAATCAAAAGCCCTAGAGCAGCAAGAAGCAGCACGAAATGGAACTCCAAAGCCAGATGCATCCATCGCAAGCAAAGGTCACCTTAGGTATTGATATGGTATTCTCCACATTACTTGTTTCTTCATTTGCATTTATATGTTGGGATACCAAAGCCTGTGACTCTCTGCTGCAGTGTATCAGATCTCCTGGATTACATTAGTCCTGATCAAGACTCTAGAGGAAGTGATGCACTCAGGAAACAGCGTCGTGCAAAGGTAGTTAATGATGCAAAGCTGTTTGATTAGAAGTTTTAAACAAACACATTTTTTCTAATCTGCATCATTTTCAGATAGTAAACATGCTCCATATAGTTTTAAAAGCCAGAGAAATCCTGAAAATGTTATATTTCTGCTTCTTCTGAACATAATGTCACATCTCAAGTTCCTCTGGAATGTTACTGAATTACAAGTATCATCCACACCTGACAGCTCTCCAAAATCTGATTTAATTTATCTACTATATTATGAGAACATGACCCCTATCTTCCTTTAATCTAAATCCACAGGTACTCCAGGTTAGTGATAAGTCCTATCTAGTCCATCAAGATGTAGTGGTCAAAGATGGCTTGGGAAATGCAATGGTTATGACAGATGATGGCAACACTCAAGAACAAGGGGTGGATATGATTCATAATGAAGAAGCAGAGGAAAATGATGATATCACCAAGTACAGGCCCACAGTTGCGGGGGAAGTTGTTGAAGAAACAACTTCAGATGAAGGATGGCTAGAAGCCAATCCAAAAGGACGGTCATGGAAAGCTGCTGGCAGGAAATCTGGTCGTAGACGACCAGCTCTTGCAAAGCTAAACATAAATACTGCAGAATATTCAAGTAATAGAGAAAGAAGCTATAGGAGTCAAATCATTTCCCCAGCGCAAAGAAAAACTCCAAGGACAATTACAATGGAGGTGTCACCTGTGAAGCAATCAATTGAACTGCAGGCAAAAGCTACCGTCTCCAAACCTTTTTCTGCTCCGGCAAATCTCACTGCTATGGCATCAAAATCGCTCTCTTACAAAGAAGTAGCTGTGGCACCCCCTGGTATGGCTTTGAAGCCATCTCAGGAGATAGTAGAAGAATCAAGCGGGGCAAAACCTGAAACTCAGATATGCGGCGTTGTACCTGAGACATTTAAGGAGGAGGAAAGCAATGATATCCCTGTTATTGATAACAAACCAGGTCCTGATGAAGCAGAAGGAACTCATGAAAGTGAAACTCAACCCGAAAAATCTGGCCCTGAAGTTGAGGAAATTTCTTCTTCTAATCAGGAAAAGTTGATTGAGAAAAATGGAAGCAAGCTTTCAGCTGCAGCTGAACCATTCAATCCAGGAGTGTGCCCACTGGTTCACCCTTTAAACTCAGCTTCTGTACCAAGCATATATGATGAGACAGCTAGCAAAGGAATGCTTGTAGTCCCAGTGGCACCTCCACTTGCAAGAGTTCCTCGTGGGCCTAGATCTCCGCTTTATTTTAGAACTGCTCAATCTTACCACATGAGACAAGGTTTGCTGAAATACCGAACTCATTTGGCAACACAACCTAGAAGCATGAATCCACATGCACCTGAGTTTGTTCCCGGTAGAGCTTGGCAAACAAATCCTGAAAATGGAGATTCTGCTATTTCAACCGAGACGAAATCGTTGCTCGAGACAAGCAAGGCAAGAGAGGAAGAGGAGGACTTTGGTAAGGAATCCGGTAATGAAGTTCAAGACTGTTCTTCAAAAAGGACCACCTCTGAGACCGAGAAGGCAGAACTTGCAAGGCAGATATTGCTCAGTTTCATTGTGAAGTCAGTCCAGAATAATATTGATGGTGGAAGCGAGAACCTAGGCAGTAAAAGGTCTGACAGTTCAGAAAACTCTTCGGATGCAATAGCTAATGACAGTGCAATTATAAAAATCCTCTACGGAAATGAAGGAAAGACAAAATTGGTTACTCAGTCCAGCGACGGTGAACAGCCAAAAACCCCAGATGCTAATAATCACGGTGACGGTGAAGGATTTATAGTTGTGACAAAGCGGAGAAGAAACAAGCAGCAGTTCACAAACGGGGTTGCTGGGTTGTACAACCAGCAATCACTCTGCGCACCTGTTCTTTGAAAGAGTGAACAACTCAAAGCAGACGGCAGAAAAACGGTGGTGTTTTTTTCCATTGTCTTGTTTTTTATGGATAAAATCTCTTTGCAATTGCATCTCTAACACTGTAGAAATGATTAGAGGACGATGTTGAAGAGAGCCTGTATTTCGAGTCTATTGATTTTAGCTGTTCTTTACTTCCTAGGGTGCCAATAATCTTTTTGTATAAATTGCAAAGTTTTTCTCTTAAAAGATTTTGTTTGATTAATAAAAAGGCCCTCAGATTTGGCAACTTCATCTATATGATTTCCTCTCATGTCATCATCCCTCTTGTCTTGTACAGAAACAGCTTCAAGCCCTCCGTTCCATTACGCCATTGTTAGGGTTTGGCTCCCCATCCCATATTCAATTGGATTGAAGGGGTACAGAGAACAGCACCATACTAGCAGGCAGCCTCAGTGCAAGTTCACAAGTTCTTAAAGATCCAAAACATATGATTTCACCAGTCACAAGAAAACAATATGAACTTGGGCAAGAACAGGGTTTTTTGCGTCTGAGTTGAAAAAAACATCAAATTTGATATACTGATTAAAAAAAAACACAAAAAATGTACTCTGATAAACGCTGTCCATGCATTACCAAACTACCAAACACAAGTTACAGAGTTGCAGGCAACCAGCTGAGCCCCATGAATTTCCAGGATGGCCAGCTGATTTTAGCGTGCAGAAATTGATCATATCATATAAATTACAGATAGGATTGAAGTGTTGGTTGAAATTATTAAGCTTGTAACAAAGATAAGGATGGAAGCGTAATTAATAAAAAGTGTCAAATGGAAAGATCAGCCAAGTCAAAAGTCCTTTCAACAGCTTTGAACCACGAATCCACCTTCTTCTTCCTCAGCTCCTCATTTAGCTTGGGACGGAAAGTGGTGTCAGACTTGGACTTTTCTCCAGAAGCGAAGATCTCTTCTTCTGTCCAAACCCCGACAGCTAAACCAGCAGCATAGGCTGCTCCGAGGGCTGTTGTCTCGATATCAGCTGGTCTCACCACAGGGCTCCCTAGCAAGTCAGCCTGCGAGGGACGATCAAAATTGTTGCAAAACAGTAAATAAGAGCAAACATGATTGGTACAGTAATAAGAAGAAGGCTTTAAAGCTCAAACCTGAATCTGTATCAAGAGGTTGTTGACAGTAGCACCGCCGTCCACTCTAAGCAAGAACTCTTCCTCCTCGGAACCTGCGGCATCTTTATGCATTGAATCCAACACATCCTTCACTTGAAAACACATGCTCTCAAGCACAGCTCGAGCAATGTGAGCCTTGCTTGTGAACCTTGTGATCCCAATACAAACCCCGCGAGCATCATCACGCCACCATGGAGCAAACAATCCATTGAAGGCAGGAACAAAATAAACTCCACCGGTATTGTCAACCTGAGAAGCCAGTTCCTCGATTTCACTAGCGCTTTTAATCACTCCAAGACTGTCTCGGAGCCACTGAACTGCAGCCCCGGCAATAGCAATTGAGCCTTCAAGTGCATAGTTTGCTGGCGCTTTTGAGCCAAGCTTAAATGCCAAGGTGGTTAGAAGCCCATGCGTTGAATGCACCACCTCCTCACCGGTGTTGCGAAGTATGAAAGCACCAGTTCCATAAGTGCTCTTAGCCTCACCCTTCTTACAAGCTTGCCCAACCATCGCAGCGTGCTGGTCACCAAGACATCCAGCAATTGGGAAACCAACAAGAGGCCATCCCTCTGTGATCTTTCCAATGATCTCAGAATTACTGACAATTTTTGGAAGAATTTCAGCTGGGATTTTTAGGGTTTCTAATGTATGTTTATCCCACTCAAGAGTCTTCAGATTCATGAGCATAGTTCGAGATGCATTAGAGACATCAGTCACGTGTAAGCCACCGTTTACTCCGCCAGTTAAATTCCAGATCAACCAAGAATCTACTGTTCCAAACAAAGCATCTTTCTTCTTGATACCCTCTTTAACCGCATCCACGTTTTCCATCAACCAGATTAGCTTCATGGCACTGAAATAAGTGCTAATTGGCAACCCGCATGTCTCAACGAAATGAGTCCTTCCTCCTGGCATTTCTTTCTCCAGCCTCCTGTTAGAAGAAAATATGCTTACAGTAATTCTTGGAAACACAGCAAATGATCAAATATTAAAAAAAAAAAAAAGTCAAAATCTTTTTGAATCATAAATTTCCAGCAATAGCAATCAATCAAAAGGGATACATTAGATCCTTACAATAAATCTTGGAAACACAGCTCATGATCAATGATTTGATAAAAAAAAAGAGAGAGACAAAAAAGTCAAACCTTCTAGTATCACAAATTTCCAGCAATATCAATCAATCAAATGGGGGTAATATCAAAACGAAAGCAACAATAAAGAAATTCTGATAAAGAAAATCCTCAGTCATAGGAAAAAAAGAAAAGAAATAATTATGGAGTGAAAATGGAAGATAAGCGAAGTAAAGGAAACCTGCAAACAGAAGTGGTGCGAACATCCATCCAAACAATGGCATTATAGAGGGGACGACCAGTGGATTTGCTCCAAACAAGAGTAGTTTCTCTCTGATTGGTCAAACCAATAGCCTTCAAAGCAGCGTCCACATTATGCCCCTCTGCTGAAGCCTTGTCCACTGCCTTCGCCATGCACACCTTCACACTCTCAAGTATTTCCATTGGGTCATGCTCCACCCATCTACAACCACCACCAATATCATCATCATCATCATCATCATCATCATCATCATCATCATCATCATCATAAAGAAAAAGAAAAGAAAGGGAAATAATTTAGAGTACCCGGCTTGAGGATAGAGCTGGGTGAACTCAACCTGGTGAGATCCAACACAGCGAGAGTCACGGTCATAGATGATGAATCTGGTGCTGCTTGTGCCTTGATCAATGGAGCCAATGAAGGCAGCCTCCTTTGTTTTCGCCATTTCTTGATTGAGAGACGGACAGAAAACAAACACGAGAAAAAGCACTGCCTAAGAGCAACTCTTAAATGGAAAGCCACAAATTAAAGAAATATTTATACTATTTTTTAAAAATATTATTTTATCAATTTAGCTTTCAAAATACAGCATCTTCATTTATACTATTTTTTTAAAAAAATTACTATTTTATCAATTCATCTCTTCAAAATAACATTGGAGAGCTTGACGCGATAAAGAGGGAGGAGTTGATGAAAACAAGGCATGTTCCTGTACTTTTATTTATAGGATAAGGAGAGTTGCCTTGGGATCGTAGACTTGGTCGTTTATCCACCCACCATGTTTGGTGTTGCTGTTATCATGGATCTTCCTTGAGTCAATCTCCACGTCTTTTGCAATTCACTTATTCAATGCTAGGAATATTATTCTTTAAATAGTTTAAGGGTTAGTGAAAACTAGATATCTTCTTTATATTTTTAAATTTTTTTTAATGTAAATTGATCTAATTATTTATGTTAATATATATATATATATATATATATAAACTTCAATGCAATATAATACTTTTTCTCGTAACAAATGGTTTGTAACCACGCTTTAGAGCATCTCCAATGGAGAAGCTAAATGAATAGCTAAAAATAAAAAATTAATATACTGGCTTTTCTTTTGCTTATTTTTTATACTCGGGAAAGCTAAATAAAATGCTAAAATATCTTTTCTTTCCCATAAATACTATTCCTCTATATCTTTCAAAAGAGTCAAAACTAAGTGGGGCCAACAAAAAAAAATAAGCCAATTAAATCTAGCTATGTGAAAAAAAAAATAACATCAAAATCATTTAAAAAAAAATAAAACACTTATTTACTCAACTGTAATAGAATTGACTTTTCGAAATGGCTTTTTTCCATTGAAATATGCATGGTAAAAAAAACTATATTTATACTATTCAAAATGCTATTTTATTAATTTTTTTTTTAAAATAACATCTCTCATTGGAGATGCTCTTACTAAATTTTAATTTTTTCTTTTTTAAAAAAATTAGTTTGTTAATAAAAAAACAAAAAAAAAAAATCTTCAATACATTATCATAGCCTTTTCTCATAACAAGGTGGTTTGTACCACTTTTTACTAATTTTTTATTTTTCTCTTTAAAATTAGTTTGTTAATAAAAATACAAAAAAAAAAAAAATCTTCAATGTAATATCATAGACTTTTCTTATAACGAGGTGGTTTATAACCACGTTTCATTAATATTTAATTTGTTTTATATATATTTTTGATATTATAGACTTTTCTTGTAATGAGGTGGTTTGTAACCATGTTTTAATTTTTGATTTTTTAAAAAAATTAATTTGTTTTTTTAATTATTTTGATATATTTTTAAACAAAAAAACACATAAAAAAACCACACTTGTAACCATATTAATAAAAAAATCTTCAATGCAATATCATAAACTTTTCTTGTAACGAGGTGGTTTGTAACCACATTTTATTAAATTTTATATATTTTTAATTATTTTGATATATTTCTAAAAAAAACACATAAAAAAACTGCTGCCACCCTCTCAGGCAGCAGAGAAGAAGTTCAATCCGTCTTTTTTATATAGTAGAAAAGTAGACCGATAGGAGAGTAGGGTAAAAATAAAAGAATAAGTAGTGATGTGAAATCAAAAGATAAAATGAGCGGTGGAGATGGCGTGTGTGGCCCAAGACCACGGCGCATTGGAGATATCGGGACTTTTAGGTTTCCTATCCACGGGGATGGGATGGTTGGATTGACACGCCATGCTGGTGCGTCGTCACGAGGAGCATAAAAGTCAACATAATTGATTTATAAAAGTTTTATTCCTTAGTCTATGATTAGATTTCTTAAGATAAAAACATTCACAGCCTAAACATGTTTACTAATTTATAAAAAATCTTATTGGTCAGTCAATGATTGTTGATAACCAATTAGGCTTCCCAAATCATTTTTCTTTAGTCTACCAATTAAGAATTAACATCCTAATCCATCCAAACTAACCCCAAATTCCTGTCTTTCTTTTTTATTTGATAAAAATTATTTATAAAATTATATAAGCCTAAACAAGTCTGATTTTCAATTGAAAAAAATATATTAAACAATAAAATAAATCATGTTTTAGAATTTTACTTAACAATTTAAATTATTTAATTAAAATAATTATTTGATGTAAAAATAAAAATAAAAAAGTTATTTAGAAAAACGTTCTCAAGCCCTTAAAACTGTACTTCTTTCTTTTCCATAGAGAGAATACCATAGTTATAGCCCTCATTTATGGTTTGACCTAACTCAAATTTAATTTATTTTTATTTTAATTACTAAAATTACATATTTTTTTTATTTTTTTAAATGAAAAGATGTTTTTAAATAAATAAGTTAATCTGTTAAGTTTTATAATTATGGTGGAGTCTCCTAAATTACCGGGGACGGAGAGGAATTAAATTGAGCTTTCTTTATGAAATGTCATGGGGAAAAAAAAAAAAAATTAGCTTTAGGAATGCTAAGAAATTATGGACAGTCCCATCTACCGAGACACCAATGTCATTTCAATATTACTATTATAAGTCATCATTATAAGTCACCGTTACTGTCACCATCTCCATTATCTTTATTATAAATATTGCAATTCTTCTTATATTATTATCATTATTTAAAAACCATGAAAGAAAGATAATTTACTTTATAATCAAATATTTTCCTTAATACATCTAAATGATGAAGAAAAAAAAAAATCAATATATATATATATATATATATATATATATATTAACATAGGTTGTTCGAACTAACTTGCGCATACTTCAATTAATTCTACAAGTTCTCAAGTTAACGACCATATAAATCTCTAATGACTATTAATATTAATAACCACAATATTTGAATATAAAATAAGCATACCCTATGTACGAAGCTAATTGATTCCAACACAACATCAACACTTAAGGCTAGTGTATTATTAGTATTGTTAATCCTAAAAGCAATAGTTTTATTTTATTTTATTTTAATATGTAAAATTTATTCAATCTCTTATTCGAGAGTCTTGAGATGAATTAATATTGAATCAAGTTTTAAGTATAGTTTTAAGACTTGGTTTGGTTCAAGATCCGGGTTCTAGGTTTTGATTGAATCACCGAATTAGTTGGGTCAATTTTTTTAAAAAAATTAAAACGATGTTGTTTTAGTAAAAAAACAAAAGTCAATGGGTTTGTAGCCGGGTCTTAACCTGGTCAACCCGTTAGGTCAGCTAGGTCACGCCGGGTTTTTTCTTCTCCTATTTTTTCTTCAACCCGACTCGATTCTAGTCCCGGGTCGACTCGTTGAGCTGGGTCAAGTTTTAAAACTATAGATTTAAGTCATACTTTAAATAATTTGGGTTTTTTTAATAATTAAATTCATCAAATTTAATCACATCAATTTAATTATAAACCTTACCCCAGTTGGATGGTAAGATATTAGATTTTGAAGTAAACTTGTTAGGTTTGATTCCATCGTAAAAAAAGAGAGAGTAAATTCAAAACATCCGAAATCTCAACACATTTTTTTTAATATATAAAACGACATCCAACGAGGATCCAAGTTGTTGGGTTGGCTAACATTTTATCGAGGCATTTATTTTTCTGTCATGTTTGGCTAAAGTCTCAGCAACTACAATAAAAATTAAAAATATAATAATAAAAATTAAAAATACGATATGTATGATTTAACTTATCAGGTTTTAATTTAATTTTTAGAATTTATCAGTTCAAGCACCACAAATCTTAGAATTATTAAAAGTTTATATGGTTCACACAAGTTGACACCGGACATCCACATATATATATATATACATAAAAAATAAGAAGTAACTTAATGATCAAACTTTAAGTTTGCTCTCTAATGATCATAAGTTCAAATCTTCTCAGGATCACTGGAATCTTATATGGATGCTACCTTTAAAACTTGTGAGATTAATCAAGGTGCGTGCAAGCTGCTCTAGATAATTATATTAATTAAAACATGAAATAAAAAAGAGAGTAAGGATACAATTTAATTAAAAAAAAATAAGTTTAACATCTATATTTATATTTATAAATTAGTTTGCACAACAATAAAGGCTGTGTTTGAAAAAGCGGGCCAACCTATATTTTTTTAAAAATTAATTTTATTTTATATATTTTGAATTGTTTTGATGCGCTGATCTTAAAAATAATTTTTTAAAAAATATAAAAAAATTTATTTTAATATATTTCACAAAAAATATGTTTAAAAACAACCACAACCAAAATTGATTAAAGATTAAAAGTTATTTTTAAAGTATTAAATAATACACTTAAATATCCATGTAACAACAACGAGTCATATCAGACAAGAAAACTTGCCAACCACCATCTTCACCCTTACCCTAAATTTTTTTTTTCTCGTTTAATGTCTTCATCATAACCCCACCTCTGCATTTTCATGAAGCACTTGGTATTCTGCATTGGAATCCCCGTCCGGCGGAGCTGGCGAAGAACCTCGCTCCCCCTCCTCCCTGTAGTAAATAAATCAACAAATTCATTAGTTTTCAAAGGTGAACATACTAAGAAAATATTTTCTGATTTTCAATTATATATATATATATATATATATATATATATATGTGTGTGTGTGTGTGTAAGATCCTATGAATTCTTTCAAGTTAGGTCAATTTTTTTTAATAATTACATATTTTATTTATAAAATTTAAACTCGAGATTTTATTTTAAAATAAAAACATCAAATTACTTGAACCACAGTCGTTTATGTGTGTGATTTACACTCATGGCATAGAGTTAAAATTGATGAAGAAAAAAAAATAAACAAAAAAGTGGCTAAGATTATTAATTTTCTTATGAGCACAATTAATAGAGAGGATGAGAACATACGTTATCGAGTAAATGATTAATCCAATCGCTACAATTGCAAAAGAAAGAAAGTATAACCAATCAACCTGCAATTAAAGATTAGTTAAATACATGAATTAATTAAAAGAAAATAATATACATATATTAATTGTATTTTAGTTATTAATTACCTGTTGGTGGTAGAAAAAGACACGGAAAACGACAGCCCACATGTCGGATGTGAGAATAGACAGGTTGAACATTGTGGCTCCGCTTAACTGTATGCATTATAATTTCATCACAAAAAGATAAATATAAGACAATTCTTCAAATCTTAAATTGATTCTTTGTTAAATCCACAGATCAATTCAATTCCTTAAATTATTTTATTTTAGAAAATAACTATTTAATAATGGAACTTGAGGGAAAATCATGCATGTGTGTGTGTGTGTGTGTATATATATATATATATTTGCTGTTAGTCATGGTTTCTCATTAGAAAACCTATATTAAAAAGATTAGGAGTTTGTTTAAGAATGTAGTTTTGATTATTTTTTAAAATATTTTTTATTTGAAAATACATCAAAATAAAAATAATATATATTTTTAAAAAATTATTTTTGATAACAGCACATCAAAATAACCTAAAAACACCAAAGAAATATTAATTTAAAGTAAAGAAAAAATAAAAAAAATTTAATTTTTTTTTAAAAACATTTTTGTAATGTAAAAATAAATAAGTTCTGAAAAGCCAACTTCATCTATAAATTTAAGTTCGATCTTCAAAAATAACTTTTTAAAATTGATAGAAGCTTGATATATTATTATATTCTAGTTGTGATACACACTGCTCTCAATATAATTATTTTTTCCCGTTATTCATGATTTCTAATTAGAATTAAAACCTATATTAATAAGATTAAAAAAACAACTTAATCCAGAAATTTAAAACTTAATTCTTCAAAAATAACTTTATAGTTGTAGTGTTCTCCCTCGACTAAAAGCTAAACCTTCTTGAACTTACAAACTTAGAAACAACAAAGGGAGATTTTACCTTTAGAACGAAGGGAGCGAGAGAATAGAATAAAAACATGGATACAGTGTAGCCAGCAATGGCAAGTAGCTGAAACCAAAGTAAATATAAATGTCAAGGTCTAGTATATATCATTCTTATAGTTCTTAGCATATATATATATATATATAAAATACTTACAATATCTTTAGACCAGGTGACTGCTTCCAAGCTCTTTAGCTCCACTATAGATCTAAAATGAAGTTATGGAATATCGAAGATAATGTACGTTATATATACACACTCCAACTTATAATTATATTCGAAATCTTTGAAATTTAAAAAAAAATCAAGAAAGACAGGCACTACTTGATGTTTTTTCATATTTTTTTTTTTTGTAAAAAAATTGAGTTGACCTGAATTGTTCCCGAACCGGCCGGTCGGGACCTATGAACATATTCATGAGTTAGCTTTGACGTGTCTCTCCATATATTCAAGTATTTTCTTAATTATTATTAGCATATGAACAGGATACAACTCAACTGCACTCACTAGGAATCCATAAACACCGAGCATTGTCACCACTTCAACACGACCTTTTTTCTTCACGCAGAATTCCTAGCATTAATTTCATAGAAGAATTCGGTAAATATTAAGATTTAGTGTTTCAATTACTTTTAGTTGACGAATTAAAATTCTTCATAAGATTCATATTATTTGCATGCAAACAGGATTTACTAACCTCACCAACATTGCTCAAGGCGAAGAAAATTGTCCCAGCAATAACAAGGAAATCACCTAAAATGGGCTTTGAACCACCTGTAATAACGACAAAAATATGTGCTTGCAAAAATGATATTGCGTTTATAAGCATGTATTCTTACATAAAAAAAAAAACAGAGTATAAGAAAAGTGTCCCAGCAATAACAAGGAAAAGAGTGTGTTTATTGATTATCTAATGCTAATTATCTCTAGTTTGCGAGTAAATACGAACACAGTAACATGTTTACTTATATTATTTATACACGCACACAATGAAGGCGTCAAGGGAGCTGATTTTGTTCATCCCAAAGTATCTCTAAAATGAGTTAATTTGTGAGATAAAATGATTCAAAACCTAATTCGGATCAGTGAATATGTTTAAATGAATATATATCATTAATTATTTCTTTTAAAAAAATGGATCTAGTAACATGATCTTCAGAAATCTACAAGGATCTATATATCATTTTTTTCTTATTTTTTCAAGAAGCAAGGTAGATAGATCTTACTTTTAATTAATGGGTTTTGACCATGATTATCTATATATAGGAGAATATTCTGAATATATATGTCATTATGTCGTTGCCTAGTTTAGCTTATTTTTTACCTAGATTAGAGATGTATATTTTGGCAAATATCATGGACAAAGATAGGCCTTCTCTCTTCCATATATACATGTAACGCTCACAAGATTCATATAAGATAATATTGTTGTTTTTTTAATCTTCTTCATTATCTTTGATATATATACCTACAATATTTCCATTTATAGACACGTGAGTTATAAATCCCAAGAAGAAATCAAAATAAAGCAAGGACAAGATCAGTGATCATGAGCATATATAGAAATATAATGAACAAGGAAAAGTAGTTGCTAGACAAGGAAGTAATGTCACCTCCTCCACCCACCCCGGCATCGGAGAGGAGCACTAAACCAAGCCCTACAACGCAGATGGCAGCACCAATCAGCTGCCATAAGGTATAGCGAGTTCCGAGAAAGAACCAAGTGAGAGCTATAACCCATGCTACTGTCCAGCAGTCCAATAATGTCACGCTAGTTATTGATGAGAACTGGTATGCTTTGTTAACTACATGATCAAAGAAATCATTCAACAAGAAGCTAATGATTTTATTTAAAAAATAAAAAAAATACTTAGTTCTATTTTCAGAATGCAAATTTCAATCTTCAAATAAATTTAATAATAGCAATGAGATGAGTTTGGAGTGGCTTATACCTCATCCATCCCTGCTCTAATATTAAGCACATAAATATTGAATATAACCATTATCATTACCAGAAAATTAGCAAATACAAATGGATACACTAACAAAGTATTTTCGTTGGTAGATTGTGGTAAATTTTTTTGACTGGTTATGCCCTTGTAGTATCCATCGGTAAACATCGGCAAAAATACTCTTTTGGTATATACTGAGGGAATTACAGTAGGAAAAGAAGGAATGAAAAAAAACCCAAGAAGTACAATGACATGTCATTTTTACAGACAAAATTATTGAATGGGTGAAAAATATTTTATCTAAAGGGAATAGGTTGACTTTTATACTGCTAAATCCATGTTAAACCCCTCGGCCTAGGATACTAGAAAATTTGACAAGCATTCAAACTTCTACATGTTGTACTACCTTGAAAATATAAAGTTGATTGGGTGCAAACCATGTGGGCATGCTCGTTATAACCCAGAATTGGTAGCAGAATGACTTTTATCCCACATATAAACTTAGAGACTTTATAATCACACATAGACTGTAAAGGTTATTCATGTCACCAAAAACTGCTCAACACATGATATAACATCATTCTTATGATGCGATGGATGGAGTGATAATGCGCCCTTTTGATGGTGAAGCCTATAAACATTTTAATAAGGTGTATCCTAAGTTTTCAGTGGAATCAACGACATGTGTCTTAGGTTATATATGGACAAATTCAATCCATTCGAGTCATTTGTTGTTCCTTATTCTTGTTGGCCGATGATATTCATAGTTTACAACTTACCACCAGTGATGTGTATAAGGTAGAGTTCATGTTTTTATATACATTCATACTTAATCCTAATAGTCCAGGTTAGAGTATAATGATTGTCTTCATCCATTGATTGATGAGTAGAAGTAGTCGTGGTCATTTGGGGCTTTGACATATGATGTATCAAGAAAATATAATTTCTAAATGAAGGCAGATTTGATGTGGATTATCAATGATTTTTCTATGTTTGAAATAGTTTCTTATTGGAGCACGCATGACAAACTTGCATGTCCATACTATATAGAAAATAACAAGGCCTTCACGTTTACAAATGATGGTAAAATATCCTTTTTTTATTTCCATTGGTGGTTCTTACCAATAGATTATAAGTATAGAAAGAACAAAAATAACTTTTTTGTTGGCAGAGTTGAAAGGAATTTTGTATGATGTGGTATTAGAGTATGATAAAATTATGTTTGATCTTCAATTTGGTAAGCAAAAGTTTTTTGTTTTTGGTTTGACTTACAATTAGGTAAAATAAAATATTTTCTAGGAGCTTCTTTATTGAAAAACTAATTTACTCTGCCATAACCTTGATGTCATACAAATTAAAAAGAACATGTTTGAGAATATTTTCAACAAGGTTATGGACATGAAAGGGAAAACAAAGGATAACATCAAGGCTAGAATGAATATATCTTTGTTCTGCCACTGTAAAAATATGGGAAGACAAAGAACAACAACAATGGCCACATGTTAATAATTTTTAAAAAATTAATTTAAAGCAACATCATCAATTTCAAGTTTACAACAAACATTAAGGCTTTCAAAACCATAACATCGACAATGAAATCATCAATAAAAATTTCATGTTTTAATGGAGTCAGGTTTCCAAACATTCTAAATGAAAACCTATGATTGATGCATGATTTGGAAGGTTTAAGGTTAGTATTAATTTAAATAATTTTTTATCATGTTAATTTGGTTAGTTTCTTAACTTATTAATGAATTTTTTTCTTGTAAAACTTTTAACTGCAAGGAAAAATTTGAATGGGATAGAGCTGACAATGCTATTGCAAGGAGAGTTTGGAAGAATCACACTACAAATAGGTAAGATTGAAATCAAAATAAAATTTTTTAATCCTTTTATTTAATTTTATTATTCATTTACTAACAAATAATTCTTTTGTACTATCTAGGTTACATGATTTTTGGTACGAGATGCAAAAGAAAACTAAAAAATATAGAAAAGAAAAAAAGCTTATAGGCTAGAAGGAGGTGATGATTTGGAAGGATTTCAGATATCTGTATGTCTCAGAGGCTGTGTGGGCACAATCTATTCAGCATGTAATGCCTGATTATTTTATGTGACGATCACACTCCGATACAAAGAACTAGAATCGACGTGTTCATGATTCCATTATCACGCACACCAACGACTCCATTCCGTTCACTTTGCATGCAAAACAATTACATATATTTTTTTATTTGTTGTTTTTTTTCTATAAATATATTTAACTAACAATAATTTTCTCTTACCAGCTATGGTTCTTGGACGCGAACCAATCCTGATGGAGCTTTTTGTGAAAATACATGTGCGGATTGATGATCATAAAAAAAGGTGCAACAACTCGTGAATAGCCGAGCTCAACACTTTGTGGTATGTTGTTTTCAACCATTTTTTTTTAAGTTACTTATTTTTTTTGAATTTGCTGACTTTTGTCTTCTAGGATACATATAACACTCTAATCCTGATGGAGCTTTTTGTGGAAATGCATATGCGGATTGATGATCGTAAAAAAAGGTGCAACAACTCGTGAATAGCCGAGCTCAACACCTTGTGGTATGTTGTTTTCAACCATTTTTTTCTTAAGTTACTATTTTTTTTTTGAATTTGCTGAATTTTGTTTTCTAGGATACATATAACACTCCAATCCTGATGGAGCTTTTTGTGGAAATGCATATGCGGATTGATGATCGTAAAAAAAGGTGCAACAACTTGTGAATAGTCGAGCTCAACACCTTGTGGTATGTTGTTTCCAACCATTTTTTTTCTTAAGTAACTATTTTTTTTTGAATTTGTTGAATTTTTCTTTCTAGGATACATATAACATTCGGATGAAGGAGAGATACATTGACGATCTTTCAACTCATCTGAATCTTGATTCAGATTTGTGGTTGGAGGCATGATCGTTTGTTAGACTCGATAAAAATTGAGTGTATGGTCTCTTTAACACTACAACCAATGGCTCGTGGACGACTCATAGTGTTTCAACAGTTGGATGCCCGCAATCAGTTCTGAGCACTCAAACTCCAAAGTTCGAGGTGATTTTATACCAGCGACTTCAAGCTCGAATGATCCATCTTACTGCTAATTATTAATGACTCAGTGGTGAGACGACCAAACTCCGCCAATTGGTAATGAAGATGAGATCACAGATGAGTAGTACGCGTGCTCCTTCTTATTTGATCCACAATCTAGACCCTACTCCTTCAGTGCATCTTTTCTAGATTAATTCCATATGAACTTATAAATGTTTAAATTTATAATAAATATTTTAATTTTATATTAATTTATTTTTTTTTAATTATTTTCTATTTCTGTCTAATAGATTTTTTTTTTAAATATGTTTTTAAATTATTACTAACGGGGTTACCGACAGACTTAGTCCGTAGGTATATTCTAGAGAGTTGAAAAAGAATTACTGCAAATATCACTAACACTATTTATTCACTGACGAAATAATAGACGATCTGTTTGACAATTATATATTAAATTCATCGATGAAAATGTTGACAGATGAAAAAAAGTCACCGATGGAATGAAATATGTTTTTTTTTTTGTTAGTGATATTTTATATTCAGTGATGAAACTACTAATGGAATAAAAAAGGTAAATTTGTTTTTTGAGCGCATTTTGCCCATCGGTAAAATTATTACCAACGGACTCACCTATAAATTACAAATCACTGACGAGAGTTTTTCCGACAGATTATTTCTGTTCGTGAGCCTATTGGTAGGTTTCATGCCGATGGATTGTGAGTATAAATAAATACCCACAAGAAATTCTATTGATAAATATAAAAATTCTAATAGTATATTGTCATGCGTAGTTAAATATACATAATTAAAATATAAATCTAACAACACATTTATTTTAAAATATCAATAATTCAAGGAAAAAAAAACACAATGTATAGTCTAGTTTCTTACAGGATGGGAGGCATGCATCTCCATTTTGTTATCGCACCTCGTGTGGCTGGGTTTTTTTGAGTACCCATCATGAGATGTGATTTTGCCATTGATGCCTTAAAGAGCAGAAGCCAGAAGGTAGGGCTAGTAAGGTCATGTTTGGCAGTAAGATTTATTGACGAGTTGAATTCTTAAGAGGAAAGATTGTGGTGGTACATTTGCCTTTCAAATGGGTGTTTTTGGTGGGTAATTAATATTATCCTGCAAGCATGGATAGATGGTATTAATATTATTTTATAAAATATTTTTTTATTTTTATTTTTTAAAAATTATTTTTGACTTCAACACATTAAAACTATTTAAAAATACTAAAAAACTTAATTTAAAAAATTACATTTAAATTTTCTTAAAAATATTTTCAAAACACGAAAAACAAACATTGCCTCGGAGAGCATAAATGGCCATGTGGTTTGGTGTGTGTTTGTATTAGAGGTGGAGGTTAAGATTTGGGTGTGAGACCCACTAAAAAACTATAAATAACAAGAAAAATTAGTTTTTAATGGTTGAGTTTTGTCCATATATAAATTATATCTAACCACGAAAACTAAAACAAATCCACTCAGACCTATGACTCTAAGCAGCAACCAGCACTCACTCAAGCTTAGGTATCAACGACAACACATGCCATTCTTTTTCTTTAGGAAAATAAAATGATTGAAAGCCAATAGGTATTAAATTAAACATCCAATATCCAAAGCATCAATCTCGAAGGTGTCTTGATGTTCACCCACACAATGAAATGCAAGCATGATTAATTTTGCAGAGTGAAAGGAGAGAGAGCTTAGAGAAATAAGCCACCATTAACGATTAATTATGCAGAGTGAAAGGAGAGATCAGAGCTTAGAGAAATAAGCCACCATTACTTACCAAGATAATTTCCTTGAACATCAACTAAGCCTAGAAGGAGATACCAGTACCAAGAAACCTGCAGAATATCCCAACACAAACATGTTAATCATACCCTCCACCCCCCCAAGAAGAAAAGGAAGAAGAACAAGGTACCTGTAGTTTTTGGCGTCTGTACAGCAATACGCTGCCATAAATCAAAGCTAAGGCCAAGTAATTGAAGGATGATTGTGTAAGGGGCGCGTCAACACCTGCAGCCAGATGCCCACAACATGCAATATCTTGAAATCATATGTAAAGCTAACAAGAACAGCAGCAGAG
Organism: Populus alba; assembly: GCF_005239225.2. Lineage (NCBI taxonomy): Eukaryota > Viridiplantae > Streptophyta > Magnoliopsida > Malpighiales > Salicaceae > Populus > Populus alba. The sequence goes on along the minus strand of NC_133286.1, from coordinate 4,798,478 downwards.
CAGCAGTGAAGAGGTTACCAAGACTGGCCACTAGAGAAGAAGTGATACTGCCCATTGCAAGCACGAAAGACACCATCTGACCTAGGAACAGCAAGTACAGTGTCCACAGATTTACGTGGCTTCTCCACCACCTGTTTATTTCATACAAGCAGCTCATTCTTAATCTACACAAAACCAAAGCAGAAAACAGAGCCAAGACTAATACAGAGGACTCTCTCTCTCTCCCTCTCCCTCTCTCTCTCTCTGTATAAATATAATTTACACTTGTTTAGTCCATTTCAAGCTTTCATCTACCGTTCTTTCTCTGGCAGGGAAGACTGCTGGTGGTTGGGAAAGTTGTCATGTGCAACCTTCCCTATTGCTATTTATTTATTTACATTGGAAAAGATAGAAAAGTAATTTACTGCTGCAGCAGCAGCAAGCACGTTTTGGATCTAACTAATTAAAGTTATCTGTGATTGCTGTGGGTTAATTTTTTTTTTATTTTTTTTTAAATTATATATATAACCTTCATAAACAATATATTTACATATTTGTTAAGTTTATTTATTAAAATAATTTTTTATTTAAGAAAACGATAATAGCAATAGAGATACAAATTAAATTAATTGAATAAAAAAGAAATCATGCAAGGCTGCACATATTAGAAATATTATCTAAAAATAATTTTTTTATTTTTTAAAAATAAAGTTCATCCATACAAAAGATAAAAAAAATATAGATAAATAAAAAAACTCTTTAAATTTAAATGTATAACAAAAAAATAATCATCATTTAAAAGATGATCTCTAAACAAAATAAAAGAGATAAGGGGTATTAATCTAAATATAAATTAAGAAATTTTAAAGAAAAAACCATAAAAATATTACTAATTTAAAAAAAAATTAGAAAAAAGAAGAAGCAAAGGTCAGGTGTTGTTGCCCACTTGGCCTATTTTATTAAGGCTTGCACGACTGAGCACCTATTTTTTTATTGCAAAATCTATTTGAAAAAAAATATTAAACGATGCGTAGTTTGATTTCACTAGATTCCGGCTATATTAGTGGTTAGAAAATCAGGGCTTAAGTTGTTTTGACCCAAAAACATGTTTTTCAACCCCTTGTTTGATCCAAAACACCTATAAAACATTTTAAGAACTGTGATAAACTTATTCATGGCTTAAAAAAAAACCCTAAAAACTGTCTAAAAAATTAGAATCAAATAAAAAACAAAAAATCAACCTGAGCTTAGATCTATTTTTTTCCACAAACTTTAAAGGAAAAAAAAAAACCCATCTAATATGAACTCCCTTCATCAATTAGAATCATTTGACACAAATATCGTCTGTTTTGGTTGTCTAGATTGATGTCAACGACATGTTTCTCTCTCTACTGCTGAAATTTAGCGATCTCTTTCTCTCTCTCCTCTTTCAACTAGAGGCTAAAACATAACAAAAATAAACTTTTATACTAAAATTGAATTTGAAAAATATTGAGGTACCAAATTATATAATTTATGTTATTTCTAAATTTTGAGGACCAAAATATAGTCAAATGCCTAAGAAGAAAATAATAAAAATATGAAATTAATATCCTAGATATGCTAGAATCATATCTTCCACCCTTAAAAAATCCCAAATAGACTAAGAAATTTGATTTGAATGTGAAATTAATTATGAAGTTTTCTTGCCTTATTGTGTTTATTTTCCTTGTTTCACGTGGACAATTAATAAATAAAATCTTTCTTTTTTATACCTGTCAATTTAGTTTCCTTTCTAGCTTAGGAAATTAGATTTGGTAGTCCCCTAATATCAATTGTTGAATATGAAACTTTCTCATTTGTTGATAAATATTCTCCTAAATAATAGGTAAAATAATGAACAAAATTTCCTTGAATCTAGAAGAATATTTTGCTAATTTAAGTCTTTATAGAATTAGAAAATCAACCCTCAAACAAATCTGATCTAATCCCAACATCTTAATTAACCTAAGCTAACTTTAGACCTCTTGTGGCCCAAACTCATATTTATTAGTAGGGACCAAATAAGATAAAAAATACACTCCAAATAAACTTTCTTTGCTGTCTAAAACCATCTTATGCATAGCTTGTCCTAATCTTGATGAATTACTCGCAAAAAGAATTGGGCTGAACTCGTCATCCATAAGAACCTCAATGTAACCGAATGCATCCATAGGTAAGAACCCATCATGAAAAACCCAAGGCTGAACTATATACTAAATCATATCAACAACCAATCTTAAACACATAACTGAATGCTTACTATAAGGAATCCAAGGTTGAACCTGAACCGTATCATTCCCTCCCTCTTCAATAAGATTCACCCTCGAATCTTGAATATGATTAGTAGTGACTTCATTAGCCTTTTGTTTAATCCTTCAGTATTCCTTTATTATTAACACCTTTCTCCAATAATATTGTATGGAAGTAGTGACTGATAAGAATTTCAAATACACACATTGTACTAACCACTTGTGTATATATTTTTGAATGATAACCATAATAGCTCTCCTTCATCTTTTGTTCTTTTGGCCTTATACCTCATTACCCCATGAAGCTTGAAGTTCATAGAATAATCTTCTACACTTATCAATTTCTCATTCTAAAACCCTTAAACCATGACTTAGTTTGTCGCATCCTTGAGCAAGAATCCTCCTTCATTCCCTCTCCCTTACTGAATACATGACATAAATAGAAAAGAAAAATAAAAAAGAATAAGAAAATGAAGACACAACAAGAATAGAGTTTGCGACAGGAACAACACCGATTTAGACTCGAAATTGCAAATCTGACTTTTGTTTGGACCAAAACTGATAAAAAACAAATAGATGTGAAAGTGATGAAAATGACTTAAAAAACAGTCAAATATCCCAAATATGATTATAATAAACTGGAAGGAATGAAATTAATAAAAACAAAATAAGTTTTGAAAGCTAATGCAAAACATACTCGTTACGGCAAAACAAAACTTGATTCTAGAACCTAAAGAAAACTATATCCAAATGACCTCAAATTTAATATATTCTATGATTAGGACCCTTGGAAATAGAATATAAATTTTGAGCTAATTCCAAGTTGATTTGATATATTGATACGAAACAACCCCTTTAAAACTTGAATTTATAACCTACGCCCCATGATGTCCAAATGACTTGAAACTTGATATTTAGTGCAATTTCACACTTAATAAGCAGAATATAAATTTTGATATGCTATTGTGAAACATATGTGTTACAGACCTATCTTAACCCAAATAATGTTTTCTGATTACTTTTTTTATTTTTTTATTTTGTACTCAAAATAGAACACAATAAACACAAAATAACATGAGAAAGAAAACAAATACTAACCCAAAACAAAACAAAGATAGACAAAGAGAAGCTGACGTGAAAAAAAATAGATAAGGAAAACAAGAAGGATATAACCTGATTCTTAAGCCTAGCTCTAATAGCAACTGATATGAACCTCTTGATCACATGGTCAAGCAACCCTCAATGAAGATGATACTTCCCTAATAAAGCTGAAAATCAAGTTAGAGAAGTGTGACACAATGAAAACCTGTCCCAAAATACCAACACTATTGAAATTAAATCGAATGATGCCACGAGGTCAATTATACCTTGATTAATCAAATTTGATCTTTGTCGCCCCAAAAATAACATGTTGTATTATGCAAAACAAAATTTTATTTCATAAATCCATGGCTATTTGCTTTTCAGCATACAAAATACTTATATAATACTTCAAATAACCCCAATGGATCCCCATATATGGGTTGGTTTGAGTCTACTGATTAGTACTTAAAAGTGCATTTTTATCAAGGTTTTATATCATCATTTTGCACTTGAAGTATTAATAACTCTTTAACTAAAGCATGTTTTATAATAACATATCTAATAATATAAGATACCTTTAATTTATGGTAAATGGTCATCTTAAATGCAAGCCTATCATATAAATAAAAGAATTGATTGATGAGTTTAAGTACTGAAATTGAAAGGACAAATAGAGGGCCAAACTTATAAAAGAGATGTTGGTTCAGTTCAAACTGAAACACTGTTTGGTAATTGAGTCATATCTAGAGCTGTAGATTTCGGATTTAGGTCTGCTTTGTATGGATGAAAAGATAAGACATTGGCCTAAAACTTTCATGTGGAGTCCAAGATTTAAAAAGGCTATTTTCAAGTCCAAATTACAGCAATAACAGAGAAGTCCGAATTTATCCTGCAGCCTAGATACTGTTCAGTGTTCAACTCATATCTTGAATTCTAGAAGTCAAAATGACCTCAATTTTTTCCCCTAGAAAGATGAGACAATTTCCTAGAAATTTCATGGTATAGATGGTTCAAATTTAGACGTTATCAATGATGTTTTGTTCATACAAGAAGATAAGGATTGTCACCAAGTCAAAATGTGGCCACCCACTCAATAATTAGTCATCAAATCAATAGTTCTAAATTTTGGCCTATAAAAGGAGGCATTTGCCATGCATATAGGCATCTTGGTTGTTCAGATCAAGATCATGCTCTTTATTTCTCTCTTTATATTTTTGTAATGCTTAAGTTTTTCTTTCATTAATATCTTGTTTATGCTTTTCATTTCCTTTCCTTTACTTAGTTAACTTATATCTTATTTATATTCTTATCTTGTTTATTTATGTTTCTCTTCTTCATTATGTTTAACTAAGTTTATTATGTCAAGATGAAAAGGTTACACTAATGGTGTAAGAATAAGTATAATATAAACTTAATATGGACTTCAATGCTTATATCCTAATCAACTTGCTATTAACATGTCTTATCATTTTTATCTTATTAATTCTTAATACCTTGCTTGTTAAATGGTTAATCTAGCTTTTTGTTGTATAACACTTGATACAACAAATGTTTGGCACTTTCATAGCTCAACCGTATGGTATAATCTACATCTGTGCTATGAAAGGAACTTGATTTGTTGTTAATATAAGTTAGCATTATGAATTCCTGACAATATTTAAAAGTTTGATGTTACTTAAATAAGATAATTAATATGATCATGTTAACAATTTATAATGAGCTATTAATGACAAATCATCTGATTGGAACCTCCTTTGTGTGTGGTTTCCAGTTGAGTAATAAAAAGAGTTTATATTATACTTGTTTGAAATACCATTAGTGGATCCTCTAACCTTGACATTTGTTTTTATCATTGTTTAATCATCACATTAATCAAACATCTAAAAGTCCTCTTGAACTTCTTCTTCTTCTTCTTTGTATCATCATCATCATCATCATCGTTATTATATAGTTAACCTCCCTGTGGTTCGACCCCAGTTTTGTCGGGTTATTTATTACTTTAACATTCCTACACCTGGGAGAAGATATCAATCTTTTGATCACGTCATCCATTTATAAAATTGACCTAAATGAGTAATAATAAATCAAATACTAAGAAGAAAATAATAAAAATAATAAAAATCTAAAATTAATATCCTAGATATGCTAGAATCATATTTGCCACTCTTAAGAAGTCCCAAATAGATTAAGAAATATAATTTGAATATAGAATTAATTTTGAAGTCTTCTTGTCTTGTCGTGTTTATTTTTCTTGTTTCACATGGAAAATTCATGAAGAAAATATCCCTCTTTAATACTTGCCAATTTAGTTTCCTTCTAGACTAGAAGAATCATTAATTAATCATTTCTATTTTAGAAAATCAGATCTGACAGCATCCCTAGCATTCTTTGGTGACCAGGAAACTTCATCCTTTGTTGATAAATATTATCCAAAATAATAGGAAAAATAATAAACAAAATTTTCTTGAATGTTAGGAGAATATTTTCCTAATTTAAGTCCTTGAAGAATTATAAAATCAACCGCAAACAAATCTGATATGATCTCAACATCTTAATTAACCCAAGCCAACTTTGAATCCCATATGGCCCAAACTTATATTCATTAATAAGGATCAAAACAGACCCAAAATACACTACAAATAAACTTTCTTTGCTACCCAAAAAATATCGCATGCATAGCATGTCTTGATCTGGTTGAATTACCCATCAAAAGAATTGAACTAAACCCATCATCTATAAGAATCTCAATTTGACCGAATGCATCCGTAAATTAAAACCCATCATGAAAAAACCAAAGGCTGAACCATGTAATGAACCTTATCAACAACCAATCTCATACACATGACTAAATGCTTACTTTAAAGAATCCAAAGGTGAATCTGAACCATATCATTAATTTACCTTTTACATTCCAAACTTGCACCAAAATACAATCAAGAAAAACTGCATATAATAATTTTATCTAATTAATAATTTATTTCAAGGTTTCAAATACCTACCTAGCACGAGTTAGTCTCATGTTGTTGATTGGGCCTGATGACCTCTCATGTACCAATAAAATCATGGCATCATTTGTTGTTCATCCATTATACCATTCAATTTCATTGTTCATATCAATTTTAAATTCTCACTTTATTATTGTCAAGAATTCCCATTCTAGTTATGTATAATATGCATATCTTTTCTTCTATTCATTTCTATTTTCTTTTTAATTGAAACATTTTTGTACAACTTGCTCATTATTTAATTTAACCGATCCAATTCGTTTACATGAGGTTAGTCGGGTTTCTTACCATAACGGATAAAAAATTAAAAATAAATAAAATTAAAAATATTAGAGTGATTAATTGCTATAAAAAGAACAAATCTAGAATAAAGAGAATACATATTTAAGATAATTTTTCATAAGAAAAGATATAGTGAAAGAAACATCATCCTTTTTTATGATATAAATAACTCCTTACTTGAATCTCTAGAACTAACTAGAGTTATTTATTAGAATTCCTAGTTTTCTTTTAATTATTTAGGGGGAATTTCAACTTTTTACAATATATTTTTCTTTTTGCTGTGACGACCACCGAGATGCGACAACACCATCCAAAAAGTACTAATGATACTGCAATTTGGTGCCCATACTACTGCAAGCCTGCAACTCCCATCTCCTTTTTATCTTCTTAATTATGCTGCTTAGCTAGCCCAAGGAACCTCCCTGCAGCCATGGCAGGTTCAAATGCTACCTAAAGCTAACTGAGCTACTTTCTCAGTGCAGTTAAGAACTCATCCTTTACTTGAATGAACTTAAAGCTCATCGTTAGCAATAAATTTTGGTGGTTCTTTCCCGTCCTCAATTGCCCAGCAAGCTGTAGATGTGCTTAAACTATCCAACCACACCTCGTCGGCCGAAAATGAGTTGGAATCATTGTTCCGGTGCCATGACCAGTGTGCCCGCGTTTCATCCATTATCCTCAACCTTCCATGCCCGAAGCTCGCCTCTCGATACAAAGAAAGAGGCGAAGCAGGATTTTTAAACCTAGACATTAACCGCAGATGATCAGCATGCTTGCAGATAGATTGGATAATGCGTGCAATTAGCAATTGATATTAATTTCCTATTTTCTATAAATTATCTGTTTGATAGCTTTAAGATGCTGCAAAAGTAAAAGTGGAATGGAGATCTGAGACTTACGTTAATGCAAGCCCTTCACGATTTCCACCATCTCCGATTGTTATATACACAGGGCCACATGGATCAACCTTGTTATCGTAAATCCTTGTCTGCAACAAAGCATAAACGAAAGACGGCTTGTGGGTAAGATTTAATTATTTTTCTAAGTAAAAATGTGCATGTAAAGTCAAAAAATTGAAATAGAGAGGCAAATATGACCGATTTTTTTAACTTGAGGGACGATGAGAAATGTATTTTACCTGATAAAGCAAATATTATATACTGAGTTAAGTGGACTTACAAATCGTTCATACGCATGGACATGCCCTGCAAACACGACATCGACTCTTGCCTCGTACAGCAACTCTTCCATAGCTTTTCTCATGCTCTCTCCTTCACCTTGATGTGCATTATTGGTATTATACCAGGGGGCATGCAACAACACGATGACCCACGGCGTCTTCTTCCTATCAACGCTGCCCAAGTCAGCTTCAAGCCACTTATACTGCTGCGAGTGCTCGTCAAAATCCGTGTAAGATCCTAACATTATAACATGAGTGCCAACGACGTTGAATGAGTAGTACAAGTTTGAGCTTGAATTGCTCTCCTCGTATGGCATCAGCCACCGTGCATTATAGGCCTTGAAGCCATGTGGCTGTATAATCGGGAAGATTTCGGTCTCGTGGTTTCCTTCAGTCACCATCCACGGCCGCTGGCTGGCATATTTCTCCACGAGGCGGCCAAATGAGTCCCACAGAGGTTGATTGGTATCTGCGTAAGATAAATCACCCGGTAGCAATAACACATCGTAATCACGGCTGTTGATATGTGCTAAGGTCGAATTAGTCCATCCTGTTTGCCCGAGATCACCTGTAAATTAAGTTGAAACAAGCTTGTTTAACAATTCTTCCAGGGAAAACAATTCTTGAGATAATTAGTTCATAACTATTGTCATATTTGTTACGATGTATATATAATGTAATTTATTTCCGGATATTTTTGCTATTTAAAGGATTCTATGCTAATATGTTTTTAGCTATTAATTTCTTGTGCTACTATAACCATAGTTATTAAACCAAGTTAACTCAATAATTTACTTACGTAAAACTTAATCTTGACTATTTATATCGAATCAAATTAAAAATTAATTTGAATAAACTTGACCGAACCGATCCATCCATCTTCTTGGCTTGAGGTTAGAAGTATTTTTTAAGCCAGCTCACCCAAAGACTTCGCTTCAAGATGCCTAGGATATATTCCTTTTATGCCTTACACGTCTATCTATCTTTTGAGAGAGACATTTGAGAAATTGGGCAATTTGTTTTTGACTTGCAAGTGCTTAAAGAACCTTTTAATTCGCTTAAAGGTGTATATATAGTAAATGCTATGTGTAATATTCTTCTCACTCTTTGCCCTCTAATTAGCTAGATGTTGCTTACACTCGAAGCACTAACCTACAATCCAACCGATCTGCAACCTTCTAAGCTTTATCAATTAAGATAGGCTCGTGCAACAGTTTCTTAGTTTCCTGCATGACCAATTGAACCGAAATTCACTTTGGTCACAGTAACTATGGATTCATTACTTATAATGTCGAAGATAATGGGCATTGTAATTAATATGTGGTCATGAAATAATTTAAAAAAAGGCTCACCAATCACAACGAATTCAAGCGGAAGAGTTGCAGGAGGGGTCTTGAAGGATAACTCCGGGCCAGAACCTCCACATCTGTAGTAATAAGTTGTTCCTGGCTCCAACGGTCCGATCTTGACATGGTGTATCTTGCCTGAGCTATAGAAGAAATAACGATAGGAAGTGTGGTCTCCGGTTGCCATTGCATTATATGTTCCCGGTTGCTTTCCATATTCTACCGTGGACGGTGCATGCTTATCATCAGTAATCCATGTGACTCTCATGTGGTCTCTCCCCACCAGCGAAACGTGCACCTGAAACCATACATCTGTTATCCTCTGCCGTTGAGCTAAACATATACGATAAATTACGCATTGTATAATATCTGTAACTAGATGGAGGGAGAGAAAGAAATTAACCTGTTGGGCTTCAGGTTCCGATCCGTGATGATCAGTGAAGATGATGTTGCGAGCAGGAGGTCGAGAGTAACTTTCATCTTTTGATGCGTAGCACTGCGAGGTGAATTGGAGGAGGAGGAAGAAGACGCTAGTTATTAGAGCATGCAGAGATTTCTCCATCTTTCTTTCTTTCTTTCTTCTTGTTTTGAGATGACAAGGCTGGCTATGGATGGAGGGATATTTAAAGACGGGTTTCAGAGCTTGAAATAATATTTTATCAGATAGCAATGGCGTCAAGGAAGTTACTAGGAATAATTATTGGATATGCTTGCAGCAATAAAACTACGAAAATGGAAGCAGCTTCTTGAGGAGCTTGGCTAGCTATCGACTTAGCTAGCCAGCTTTCCTTAGCTCAGAAGGCCCATGTATTGTCGGCAAACATATGGACATCATTGTACCATTGAATTTTTTGTTTTTTGTTTTTTTTTTTTCCCGTCTGTATACATGGAGTTCATGCCCGTGATAGGGCCAGCTCTTAGCATGGTAATATAAAGTCTACAAGTGAAGTTTTGATATTATAACGTCCATAAGTTTAACTTAGTTGAGATACGCATAAGTTAATCTGAATATTTATATTAAACTAAAATAAAAATAAAATCTACAAGTGAATTTTTCATATTATAATTATAATTATAAACAGAACTAAAAAAAAAACAGGAGTTGGTAGTGTTTATATTAAAGATGAATTACATTAATATTTTTCTTTAATTGTTTTGATAATAACTTCAGTTGGTTGACATGCGGGGCTTGCTTATGATTGCAGCTTCAAGCGAAAGGAGACTTGTCTCCTGTCATGTATTTTTTGTGAAAAACGGGTTGTTATGTATAAATAAAATGCAGGTTAACCACTATTAAGTATTTTACTATACAAGAGCTGACATTTACATAATTCCCTTTAAATTATCTTAATTATATCAACTGAAGTGTTCAATCGGAAATCAGTTTAAAATATCTTTTAAAAAATATATATTAAACAGAAATAGAAAAATAATAAAAAAAATTAAAATAAAATAAAATAAAATAAAATATATTAAAATAATATAAAAATTAAATATTTATTACAAACTTAAATATTTATATGTTCAAATACAATAAATCTAATATTGAAGTGGTGTTGGAGGAGGAGGAATAAATCTAAAATAGAGGCGGCGCTGAAGGAGAAGGTGGAGGAGGTGGTCATCGTTAAGACCGTGGGGCCAATAAGAAGAAGCACATAGATCACCTATATGTGATCTCATCTTCATTTACCATTTGATAGAGTTTTTCATGGTCTACAGTGAGTCGTTCATATGTTTCATTAAGATAGGTCGTCCAATCATATACTTGCTGGTTTAACATCACCTCGAACTCAAGAGTTTGAATGCTCGAAATCGATTATAAGCATTTAATGGTCAAAACACTACTAGTCATTCTCAAGTCCTTAGTTGTAGTGTTAGAGAGTCTGTACACCATATTTCTATCGGGTCCACCATACGATTCTGCCTCCAACCATAAATTCATTTCGAGATTCGAATAGATTGAAGGATCGTCCCATTATCTCTCCTTCAAGAGGTTGTTGTATGTATCTTGGAAAGAAATAATAAATTCAACAAATTGAAAGAAATTATAACTTAATAAAAAAAGAGATGAAAACCAACATACCACAAAATGTAAAGTTCGGTTATTTACAAACTATTGCATCTTCTTTTGGCGGCCATCACTCCATATATGTGTTTCAACAAAAGTTTCATTAGGTTTGGCTCACATTTAAGAACCATAGCTTGTAAGATAAAAATATTGTTAGTTAAATATATTTATGAAAAATAACAAATAAAAGTAGTAAAAGTAGTAAAAAAATCTTACCATTCGCTTCACATGCGAAACAAATAGAACAGAGCCACTAGTGTGTATGGTAACAAAACCGTGAACATGTAGGTGCCGATTCTCCATACCAGATTGTGACCATCAAGTGAAATACGTGGACATCATGTGTTGAATGTAGTCCATCCATACAACCTTTAAGATATATGACGATCTGAAATCCTTCCAAACTGCCACATCATTCTAGGTTGAAAGCTTCATGCAACCATATTATTCGATAGTTTTACCCATATTTAACTAGTGTTTTGCCTATGTTTTTTTATATAAAATGCCTTGATATTCTTCATTTTATGTTTTGAAGGTGCTTTTGGATGAAAGATGCAAAAAGAAGTAAATTGGAGGTAATTAGTAGATTTGACCTTCAGTCGATGTTTTGTGCAAAACGTGAGCTCTAGAGGTCAAAATGAAGTGATTCCAGTGGCATTAAAAAGCTAATATCCATATCTTTCTGTACATCTAAGGTGAGAAAATAAAATAAGGTAGAGGATGGAGATCACATCTTTCAAAGTCAAATATCGCAATCTGTCAATGTTGACCTTTGACTATTCTGATTTGAAAATCTGGAGCTATAGAAGTCCAATTAGCAAACTCAATTTTTTTAAATTTCTAACTCAAAAGCCTATTAACGCTCCAAATTTCATCCAAAAAATATGTCATATAAGGGAGATATGATTTTTCAAAGATGACAATTGAATTCTGCTAACAAACAGGTTTTGTGAAGAAACAAGCCTAAATTACATTCCGAAGCATCTAAACCGATATCCAAGTTTTTATTTTAGCAATTTAGCTCCTCTAAGTCAAAGCTTGAAGATTTCATGTAAGGCTATTTCTTTTTTTTTTAGGAAAATAGTTACTGAAGTACTTAAATATAAACAATCTACTTAAGGAAGGGCTATTTTGTAAAATAGAGACTAGGGTTTTCTAGAATATAAAAAGAATGAGAGAAGAGAAGGGGGGTAGCCAGCCAAGAGGAGAAAAATGCCCCCTTCCTCTAAGAAACCCGAAATCATGCATTCTTCCTTTTTTTTTATTAGTTATTCAACAAACATGCAAGGCTAAACTCGTTTTCTTGGTTGCAAAGACACAAAAACCTTCGAATTTCAAGAACTATAAGATTTATTTAACCTTTCCTTTTCTTTTTAGTTTATATGACGAATATGCTTGTTCTCCTATACTTATTTTTCCTATGATTGTTTATTTTAATTGCTAGAATGGACTCTAAGTTATTATTGTAGACAATTTATTACTAAGTTTGTTATCAAAACCGGAGTAGTAATATATGAACTTGTGAAGCAATTGAGTTTAATAATTGTAGCGGATCTAGTTATTAATCTTAGGGAGAACATTCAATCAAATCAAATATAGACTGTGGATAGTTCTGTTTTCTTGATTAATCAACTTATCTAGTTCTTAAGGCTGCCATTGAATTAATTTACTAGTGCGAACACTGTGGTTGTTTAATGGTTAGGGTTAGTTATACGACAGATATTTGAACTAACAATTGTTAAGAAGAGATAAATATTCATAATATAAATTGATGTTTCATTTGCATGATCAGTTCTGATTTCTGTAGGTGGATGTGTGCTTGCGACCAAGGTTTGTTCTCTTGATAATTTTTTTATTTGATTTAATTTCGCTTGATAGTTTTTTTGTTTTCTTTTACTTTAGCCTAGATAACATCCAACCCCCCTAAATTACATATCATCTAGCATAAAAATCTGACTTGAACCTTCCTCATGGGATCGACCCCTTACTTGCTCTATACTATCTTGTGTGTTGTATTTGAAGTTAGGGTAATTAATTTGTGCGACCGTGACATCGCAAAAAAGCTCGCTTTCTCTCATATTTTTTTTTTGTATCCTGCTGTAAAGGGGCGCCCCCTTGATGTTACGACATCACACTCAACACTCTTGTGTCATGAGTCGATGGTTTTGCCTTATGTGCCTATTCTTGGTCAGCATCTAATGACTTATGGTCATCAATATCACTGCTAGAATAACTAGTAGTGATCTTGTCCTCACAACATGCAATGGATTTTCCTCATGGCATCTATAGAAATTAACAAAAAAAAAAAGAATTATATGATATCTAATTTTTTAAAAAAATCGCCAATACCACCCCTATACAGGAGGCTACCAAAAATTTATAAACCTGTAAATACACAACATACATGCCACAAACCAATTGATTCTATTCAATTTCTTCCAACAAATTAGAATAACTCAATTTTGCACAAAATTCTCATTTTCTAAGTGATAATATATGACACGACCAAAAGCTTGATGTCTCTTCCCAAGTGCAGGAGTGTCGAAGTAATAAATAACCCGGCAAGACCGGGGTCGAACCACAGAGAGGTTAATTGTATAAATTATAAATAACAAAACAACAACAACAACAATAATAATAACAATAATAATTACAATACTCAGTACGTGGCGTTGTTACACCTGAGAATGATCCAAAAGACCGGGTCACAGGTTTCCAGCCTATATACTGACTTTATGAAAAGATCAAAGATATATATTATATAATATAAACAGAATGTAAATAATAATAATAATAACAATGATAATAATAATAATAACAGAAGATGAAGAAATTAATGAGAACTTTGAGATAAAAGATTAACGTAAGGATTAAACAATGATAAAAACAAATGTCAAGGTTAGAGGATCCACTTATGGTACTTCAAACAAGTATAATATAAACTCTTATTACTCAATTGGAAACCACACATAAAGGAGGTTCCAATCAGATTATAAATTGTTAACATGATTACATTAATTATCTTATTCGAATAAAGCTAATACTTGTAAATGTTGGCAGGCATTCATGATTATAACTTATGTTAACAACAAATCAAGTTCCTTTCATAGCTCAGGTGTCGGTTAAACCATACAGTATGGGCTATGAAAGTGCCAAGTATTTGTTGTACCAAGTGTTACACACAACATAAATCTAGATTAACCATTTAACAAGCAAAGTATTAAAGTGAACAAGATAACAAATATAAAACATGTTAGTATCCAACGTTAAGGTCCATGTTAAGTTTATATTATACTTGTTCTTACACGATTAGTGTACCCTTTTCACCTTGACATAATTAACTTAGCTAGACATAATAAAAGAAAGAAACATAAATGAGCAAGACAAGAACATAAATGAGAAAGAAGTTAACTAGACAAAGGAAAGGAAATGAAGTGCATAAACTTGATATTAATGAAAGCAAGACATAAGCAATACAAAGAGAGAAAGCAAGAGCATGATCTTGATCTGGAAACCAAGATGCCTCAATACATGGTAAGTGCCTCCTTTTATAGGCCAAAATTTGGAACTATTGATTTGTTGACTAATTGATGAGTGGGTGGCCATATCTTGACTTGATAACAATCCTTATCTTCTTGTCTGAACAAGACGTCATTGCTAACATCATAATTTGCCCAGAATCCTCAGGAATGTTCTAGGAAATTGTCTCAGCTTTCCAACAAAAAAAAGATGAGGTTATTTGGACTTCTAGAACTCAAGATATGGGTTGAACACTAAATAGTGTCTGGGCTGCAGGACAGCTTCGGACTTCTTCGTTGTTCCTATATTTTGGACTTGAAAACGGCCTTCTTAGATCTTGGTGTCCAAATGAAAGTTGTAGGCCTATGTTTTACCTTTCCATACATATAAAATGGACTTAAATCCGAGATCTAGAGCTCCAGATATGATCCAATTACCGAGCACTGTTCCGGTTTGGACTGCACCGACATCTCTTTTCTAAGTTTGGCCATCTCTTTGTCCTTTAACTTTCAATGCTTAAACTCATCAATCAATCCTTTTATTTATGTGATAGTCCTGCATTTAAAATGAGCATTTACCATAAATTAAGGTATCTTATAATATCAAATTTGTTATTATAAAACATACTTTAGTTAAGGAGTTATTGATACTTCAAGTGCAAAATGATGATATAAAACCTTGATAAACATGCACTTTTAAGTACTAATCACACCCCCCAACCAGCTTATTACTAGTCCCTAGTAATCTAAAGCGTTAAAATAGAGAAACAATTTGCAAGTTCCACAAAGCAAGGCATTCATCATTCAACTTCCATTAATCTATCCAGATAAACAAACTCTCATTAAATTTATATTCCTGCTTCATACTTCTTAAACAAGATATTAATAAACCTTCTTTTTGTGTGCTCAATGAAAACATAGATGATGGGGCTTTTGTTGGAAGAAAACAATATTATGTTCAAATGTTTAAGGTGAACTTCCTTGGGTTGGGATTATTTTTTTTTCTTTTTATTTATATACACATACAACTTAAAACACAATGTATCTTTAACCCATGTAACGAGTTTTAGGCTAATGACTCCCAGACCAGTTGGTCTTAGGGCATTAGGAGTTGAGACACCCCTACGAGCTTAACAACTCGGGTTGCAGATACTAATACGTAGATAGTGCAATGTTTGATTCCCTTAAGCTTTTCTCCTTAACCCATGTAACAAGCTTTGGGCCAATAGCTCCCAAGTCAGTTGACTTTAGGGTATTAGGTGTTAAAACACCCCTTCGGGCTTAATTGCTTAGGTTATGGAGGCTACGAAACCAAACTTATCCACGTTTTATTATCATCAATACTATCTTTTTTTTTTCTTTTTCTTTTTTTTTTTTTTTTTTTTTTCTTCTTTTTTTTTTTTTTTTGCAAATTATATACTATCCTTTACCCTTAGTTGTTACCTTCAACAAAAGAACATAATTACTGTAATAATCCAATGTGCAACCCACAATCATATGTTAAAATGTGTGTGTGAAAATGAAGGTTTAATAATACTTGTTAAATGAGTATATGAGCAGAATCAAGTGATAACAATGTGAGAGTTTGTAAACCTGAATATTTCAAGAAGTATTATGATAGACCTTGGTAATGAAACTTACTAAGATGCGTCTCTAGAGTCAATAAAATTGATTCCATACTCTGCCATCCTAAGAACAATTTTGTCAAATGGTTTTAATAATAGCAAAAACAGTTAGCAAGTTAGTTTTTTTTTTTTTTTTTTTTTTTTTTTTTTGAAGTACTACCCTCTCCCCCCAACCAAAACGAGACATTGTCCTCAATGTTCGAAGGTAGAAAGATAGAGTATAGAAGACATCACCTGAAACAGCGAACAATGACAAACCTGAAATACACTTAAACAAACATAAGAAGTAACAAAACAAAATAATATGCTATTAATAAAACCAAAAGACACAAGTTTTCACAGATGAAGGCTCAAATCTAATCTAAGCTTTTTACGGCTTTCCTTAGTTGACCAATCTAGGCGACTCATGCAGGGATCAATGATAGGGATGAAAGATTGTAGTTGGTCAATCAATTGTTCAGCAGTAGCAGCAGAGATTATGATTTGTCGTGCCGAAGATGTTAGAAATTCCTGTTCCACAGCTTGATCAAGGAAAGACAACAACTTATCATAAAAACCATTAACGTTTAACAAACCTATAGGTTTATGGTGAATGTGCAGTTGGGCCCAAGATGAAATATGAAAGATCTCTTCCAATGTGCCCAGACCACCTGGTAAGGCAATGAAGGCATCAGCATGGTTAAACATGGTATTCAGTCGATCAGACATTGTTGGGACCTGTAGTTCTTCTCCAATTGTTTTTCCAATGATGTCCCCATTTGCTAAAGCTTTGGGGACAACCCCCAAAACTTGACTGCCTCCCAAAAATGCAGCCATTGACACACCTCCCATTAACCCAAGGCTACCTCCCCCATACACTAAATGAATCTTTCTCTCAGCTAGTACCCGACAAAGATGATTTGCTGATTCTAAAAACTCTTTTTCTTTCCCAGGACTGGATCCACCGAAAACACAAATATTTTTTATGTGATGACTTGAGGAACCTGCCATTTCTACACACTTCTATATTTGATGAATGTATGGGATGAGTAGAAATGAAGGGAAGGAAGAGAAGAATTTATAGATGAAAATTGAAAATGCAATCATACCACCTATATGTAGGCCAGCTGTAGTCTCACAAACTCTCTCTCTCTCTCTCTCTCTCTCTCTTTATTAATTATTTATTTTGAAAAAGCATGTGTATGTACAGGTAGTTGTGATTGTGGCTCACATCTTCCCTTGGTTTTACGTCCAAGAACGGCTTAAACGCCCTCTATGGGTCGGGGATAGGCTTCCCATCCAGTTTTCTTAAAAACTGGCAAACAGGGTCTTTTTTAGTCAGATTCCCAAGACTAAGTCGATCATGTTCTTTATGGAATTGTGGCCATAAATCATGAATTACACGATGCACATCTCCACTAGGATGCGTCTCAAGGGTCAATAAAAGATTATCTAAAGACCCCTTACTCAGGCCATCCTTAATGAATTGTATTTTATCTTCACGGTTTACAGATACCATTCCTAAAGAACGACATGTCGCATTACAAGTCCATCTGGCACATCGATGACAGACTTTCAGTCGTTTTGCACGACGTTTCTTTGCAAAAGTGCTTTTACCTGTTCCAGGCATGTGTGAAATGAAAGAATTGGAGGACTCACCTGATAATCGGACCTTTGCTTTAATTAGCCAGCGAATATCTTCAGGAATTCCATGATTCATTAACAACCTCAATCTTGCACACCTAGCACGGTAAATTTTTATAATCGCATTCTGAGGCAGAGCGGGAAAATACCTTTTCAACTTTTCAAGAGTGGTGTCCATTTTAAAATTAGAATTGGGGAAAATATTCAAAGAAGGGAGAAAGAGCAGAGAATTGTACAAATATATACAAATATCAGTTATTTGGGAAACTGAAAGAACCGACTTAAGAGTCACGGAGTACCGTTATCCGCCATTTGACCGGGGTGAGAGACTAGCAAAACAAAAGTCACACTAAAAAGCAACAAAAAAATGTGAGAAAAACAAAATAATCAACCTTTATCAATAAGATTATTCAAACCAATGGATTCATTTTCACTAGGAAACTCATCAAAGTAAGCTTTTAAACGATGTTCATTTACCTTCAAAACATTGTCATTCTTTGGATTCTCAATATCAAGGGCCCCATAAGGATACACATGTTTCAAAATAAATGGACCGCTCCATCTTGATCTTAGTTTTTCAGGAAATAAATGGAGTTGAGAATTATAAAGCAAAACTTTTTGACCAGTATCAACTTTTTGACAATTTTCACAAGTTTTGCAGAATGCATGTGTGTCCTTGAACATGGTGGGCCAATAAAATCCATTTTGTAAGATTTTTGCAGTCGTCTCTCTTGATGAGAATTGACTCCCACATGCTTCAGAATGACAAAGTTTAATGACATTACTTACCTCATTGTCGGGAATGCATTTTTGAAATATTTGATCAGGACAATTTTTGAATAAGTAAGGGTCATCTAAGTAAAATTTCTTCACTTCGTTCAAAAACTTTCCTTTGTCTTCGGTACTCCAGTGAGCTGGCAAATCTCCTGTTGCAAGAAAATTGATATTTTTAGCAAACCAAGGCATTGAACTTAGAGAAAGTAAGGATTCTTCAGGAAAGTAATCATCGATTGGTGTGATGTCAGATATCAAATTTGTTGTCACTCTTGACAAAAGATCGGCATCAATATTTTCGGTGCCTTTTTCATCCGTGATTTCTTCCTGAGAATAAATCATTTGCAAATCTTCATATTCATCCAACTCAATTTTACTCAAAGTAGATTCAAGTTGATCATGAACTAATTCTTCAATATGATCTACTTCTTGTAAATCATTATCATCTCCAGGCTGCTTGCAAACGTTGAAAATATTCATCTCTAATGTCATGTTTCCAAAAGATAACTTCATGAGTCCATTCCTACAATTAATCAATGCATTAGAAGTTGCAAGAAACGGACGTCCTAAAATAATAGGAAATGAATTACATGCTTCAACATGTTGCGTGTCCAAGACAATAAAATCCACAGGATAAATGAATTTATCGACTTGTACTAACACATCTTCAATTATTCCTCTAGGCACTTTTACAGATCTATCGGCGAGTAAAAGAGTTACAGAAGTTGGTTTTAACTCACCTAGATTGAGACTTTGAAAAACTGAATATGGAAGTAAATTCACACTAGCTCCAAGATCAAGTAAGGCTCTTTCAATTTTATGTTCTCCAATAAAGCAAGAAATTGTAGGACAACCAGGGTCTTTATATTTCAAAGCATTATTGTTTTGAAGAATGACACTTACTTGTTCGGCTAAAAAGGCTTTCTTTTTCACATTCAGTTTTCTCTTCACAGTGCACAAATCTTTCAAAAATTTAGCATAGGAAGGAACTTGTTTAATAGCATCCAACAAAGGTATATTGATCCTTACCTGTTTGAAAATTTCAAAGATTTCAGAGTTGTGACTGACTTTTCTTTGTTTGGTCATGGCATGAGGAAATGGAAGTGATGGCGGGGAATCAGCCTTTTCTTTGCAATGTTCAGGTTCAACCCCTTCCTTACCCTCAGAGATAGACTCATCATCTTTCTCACAAGGTTCAAGAATGGGTTTTTCAATAACCTTACCACTACGAAGAGTGATGACTGATTTGACTTGATCCATGTGTTGGCTTCTAGAACCACTTGCATTTGCATTGTATTGCCCCTTTGGATTTTGCTGTGGTTGAGAAGGAAACTTACCTTTCTCTTGGAAACTGAGAGCAGTTGTTAATTTTGCAAGAGCATCTTTAAAATCGGTCATGCTTTGAGCAAGTTGAGTATTGATTGTCTCCTGCTTTTCAATGAATGCATGCAATGTTTCCTCAAAATTTCTTCTAGGAGGTGGAGCATAAGGAGGTGCATATCCATGAGAATTTTGGAAATTATGGTGTGCTTGAAACGGTGGCTGTGAAGTTTGTGTATTATTGTTGTCACTCTTCCAACTGAAATTTGGGTGATTTCTCCAACCAGGATTGTATGTTTGCGAGTATGGGTTATGGTTGGGCCTTTGGAAACTGTTTAAAGCATGGGCTTGTTGATGGAGACATTCCTTAAAAGAAGGCAAAGTTGGACAATTATTTGTTGCATGCTCATTTGTTTCACAGATTTGACATACAATGTCTTGAACAGATTTTAATTGACCACTCTTTTTCAATTCTAGTGCCTCGACTTTTCTAGCTAAAGATGCAAACTTGGCTTGAAGGTCATGATCTTCCCTAAGGTTGTGCATACCTCCACTAGATGTATGAGGTTGAGTTTTACTTGGTGCCTCATAAGTACCTGTGGTATCCCAATTTTGAGCATTTTCGGCTAGCAAGTCTAGGTACTCCATTGCTTCATTAGGGTCTTTATCTTCAAAGGTTCCATTGCACATCAATTCAACCATTTGCCTATCTCTAGGTGTTAAACCTTCATAAAAATGTGAAACCAATCTCCATGTTTCAAAACCATGATGAGGGCAAGTATTAAGCAAATCTCGATACCTATCCCAACATTGGTAAAATGTTTCTCCTGGTTTTTGAGTGAAAGTGATGATTTGTCTTTTGAAAGAGTTTGTTCTGTGAGATGGAAAAAACTTCTTTAAAAATTGTTGTTGCATTTCATCCCAAGCATGAATAGATCCTGGTCTCAAATTTTGTAGCCATGTTTTAGCTTTATCTTTTAATGAAAAAGGAAAAAGCTTTAATCGAATGGTGTTCATGCTACAATTTGAGTCATTATAGGTATTACAGACCTCCTCAAATTCCCTTAAATGCAAGTATGGATTTTCTAAGTCTAAGCCATGAAAAGATGGTAAAAGTTGAATAATGCCTGGCTTAAAATTAAAATGAGATGCATCAGGAGGGAAAACTATGCATGAGGGTGCACTTGTTCTTGTGGGATTCATGTGGTCTCTAAGTGTTCTCATACGGTTATTCTCATTATGAAGTGATTGATTATCTTCTTCGGCCATATTTTCTGAAAATGATGAGGATACCCTACAAAGTCTACCACTTAATGTACGTGACCAAACTCTCATGCACGTGTAAGAAGAGAATAAAAGCAAGAAAAGAAAATAGAAGAAAAAGAAACAAAACAAAACAAAGGAAACAAAAATAGATAAAATGAAAAGTGAAAAGAGAAAATAAATTAAATATTATAATTTATACAAGAATTTACCTCCCCGGCAACGGCGCCAAAAACTTGACACGACCAAAAGCTTGATGTCTCTTCCCAAGTGCAGGAGTGTCGAAGTAATAAATAACCCGGCAAGACCGGGGTCGAACCACAGAGAGGTTAATTGTATAAATTATAAATAACAAAACAACAACAACAACAATAATAATAACAATAATAATTACAATACTCAGTACGTGGCGTTGTTACACCTGAGAATGATCCAAAAGACCGGGTCACAGGTTTCCAGCCTATATACTGACTTTATGAAAAGATCAAAGATATATATTATATAATATAAACAGAATGTAAATAATAATAATAATAACAATGATAATAATAATAATAACAGAAGATGAAGAAATTAATGAGAACTTTGAGATAAAAGATTAACGTAAGGATTAAACAATGATAAAAACAAATGTCAAGGTTAGAGGATCCACTTATGGTACTTCAAACAAGTATAATATAAACTCTTATTACTCAATTGGAAACCACACATAAAGGAGGTTCCAATCAGATTATAAATTGTTAACATGATTACATTAATTATCTTATTCGAATAAAGCTAATACTTGTAAATGTTGGCAGGCATTCATGATTATAACTTATGTTAACAACAAATCAAGTTCTTTTCATAGCTCAGGTGTCAGTTAAACCATACAGTATGGGCTATGAAAGTGCCAAGTATTTGTTGTACCAAGTGTTACACAACATAAATCTAGATTAACCATTTAACAAGCAAAGTATTAAAGTGAACAAGATAACAAATATAAAACATGTTAGTATCCAACGTTAAGGTCCATGTTAAGTTTATATTATACTTGTTCTTACACGATTAGTGTACCCTTTTCACCTTGACATAATTAACTTAGCTAGACATAATAAAAGAAAGAAACATAAATGAGCAAGACAAGAACATAAATGAGAAAGAAGTTAACTAGACAAAGGAAAGGAAATGAAGTGCATAAACTTGATATTAATGAAAGCAAGACATAAGCAATACAAAGAGAGAAAGCAAGAGCATGATCTTGATCTGGAAACCAAGATGCCTCAATACATGGTAAGTGCCTCCTTTTATAGGCTAAAATTTGGAACTATTGATTTGTTGACTAATTGATGAGTGGGTGGCCATATCTTGACTTGATAACAATCCTTATCTTCTTGTCTGAACAAGACGTCATTGCTAACATCATAATTTGCCCAGAATCCTCAGGAATGTTCTAGGAAATTGTCTCAGCTTTCCAACAAAAAAAAGATGAGGTTATTTGGACTTCTAGAACTCAAGATATGGGTTGAACACTAAATAGTGTCTGGGCTGCAGGACAGCTTCGGACTTCTTCGTTGTTCCTATATTTTGGACTTGAAAACGGCCTTCTTAGATCTTGGTGTCCAAATGAAAGTTGTAGGCCTATGTTTTACCTTTCCATCCATATAAAATGGACCTAAATCCAAGATCTAGAGCTCCAGATATGATCCAATTACCGAGCACTGTTCTGGTTTGGACTGCACCGACATCTCTTTTCTAAGTTTGGCCATCTCTTTGTCCTTTAACTTTCAATGCTTAAACTCATCAATCAATCCTTTTATTTATATGATAGTCCTGCATTTAAAATGAGCATTTACCATAAATTAAGGTATCTTATAATATCAAACTTGTTATTATAAAACATACTTTAGTTAAGGAGTTATTGATACTTCAAGTGCAAAATGATGATATAAAACCTTGATAAACATGCACTTTTAAGTACTAATCAATATATTTTTAATCCTAAAATTTACAAGAAATAATCTAAACTAACAAAAATTCAAAAATAATAATTAAAATTAATCCTACACATTTAGAATAATTGAAAAAAAAATTAAACAATTAAAATTCACACAAAATTGAACAAAAATAATGACAAAAAAATAATGAAAAAAAAAACACAAATAAATAAGAACAACGAATGAAAAATCCTTACTTTTATAGCGTGCTTAACATCGGTTGAGAATTAAAAAAATCAATGAAATATAATTGTTAAAACACTTGAAAATATAAAATTTAGAATAAAAAATGAAGAATACAACATACCTTAGGATGAGAAGAGAAGATGATGCTTGATTTTGGCTCGGGTCATAAACAAAAATAAGAGTGAAGAAGAAGATATAAAGTAGAGAAAGGATGAAAGAAGAAGAGTGAAGAAGATGAAGCTTGTCTGCTATGCTTGTGGTCTTTTATATTAGGTTTTACCAACATAATTCCTGACGGAATAGAAAAATATTAATATTTTTAAAATTTTTATCTGTGATTTCATTTATGAAGTCAAAACACTTTTTATCGGTATATCTATCGGTGCAAAATAGTGTTTGATGCTAGATTGTATATGTATTCCCTATTTATCTATCCTACAAATACTTAAATTTACAGCTACACACTCAACACAATAACGCTTGTTCATATCACAATAATAAAATAAATAATTTTTTTTGTCATTCAATAATATATTAACATTATTGTCATTACATTGAAGTGAATTTCATCCATAAATATTACATTATATTTTATGGCATTACAAATTAATGTTGTGCGAATTAATCAGAATTATTTTTTTTCTTCGTCAATTAACTCGTCCCAATCTCCATCGCAATCTTCTATGTTAATTTCATTGCTATCATCATCTTCCTCGACTTATGTATGTTCGATGGAGCTCAAAGCATCATTCAATTTCTCAACGTCAACATTAACAAAAATATTATCATTGATGTGAAAATTTAAATTTTCTTTTAAGTCATTAGACGAAGTAACTCGATATGGATCAACTAACTCACCAAGTTGAAAAACATATATCTCACAGTTAATTTATTGTTCCCATCCTGAACAACCTTAACACAACCTCTAGATTTGGTTTTCACTATAGATAACCAATCAACTCTTGAATGATCATTTCTAAATGATGGAGTGTATATGTAATAAACTTGTTGGCATTGCTTGATGAAAACATAAATACTATCAACGTTGTGGAGTTTAGCCTTTGAATTAATTTTGAGACCATGATGGGGATCTACTCTGATTCTTTTGTCAATGGTGTCATAACAATAACATTTGAATAAAAAAATTATATGTTTTTCGCTGTGATATTGCAATTCAATTATCTCTTTTAACTTTCCATAATAGTCAACTTTAAACTCAATAGAATTTGATCCCTTAATAGAAACCCCACTGTTATATGTCTTTCTACCATTCTCATATTTTTTAGTAAGAAACACACATCCATTGATAAAATACCTATTGTAGCACTTCACCTTTATTTGAGGACCTAGACTTAGTAAAGACAAAGTAACACTAGCATTCCTTCCCGATTGATAAACTCGGTAAATGAGGTACAACTACAAATAATTAACGAGAAATGTGTAATGAAATCAAATATCTCGAGAGATAAGAATAATTAAATAGTATTTACATGTGTTCTAAATTGAGTGACGAATTGTTCATCTTATAATCGAAAGATTTGAGATTCAGTCAGTTGCGAGTCTTGGAATAGTAAATATTGATGAAGTTGCCTATGAAGAATTCAACAATGTATCAATTTATGATATTATAAGAGATAAATTGGTAAAAAATAATGACATGTTAAGTAGTATACTTACTGAATAAAATGTCTTAGCTCGTCGTAATTAAATAACACATGATTATATACTTGTCTGAATTCTGTTTTAGATAAATATCTTTCCATCACATCATTTTTTGGTACATGCTAGCTAGGATAGGAGAATATTGACAAGTGCCTACTTGAAGGAACTTCCCTACCATCATCATTCCTTGGAATGCTATTAATTTTTGTTCTTAATTGAGACTTGAAATAGTACGAGATAAATATTGAGATTTATTCAATAATATAGGCCTTGCATATTGAAACCTTAACTATATTTAAAACCTCTCGAATGGATACATCCATTTATATTGGACCGGGCCTCCAACTTTTGCCTCAAACAATAAATGTATGGGTAGATGCTCTATTGAGTCAAAACATGATAGAGGGAATATCATCTCAAGTTTGCATATTGTTTGGACAATATTCATTTCAAGCTTCTTCATATGTTATGTCTGCAACTTGTTGGAGCATATATCTCTAAAGAAATGATTAATCTTCGTGAATGCATTTCATATCCCCTTTAACAATAAATAATGGTAAGTTGATGGAATGAGTATTTGCATAAACACGTGGCAGTCGTGGCTTTCAATTCCATACAATGTATAATCCTTCAAATTCACCAACCTTATTATGTTTAAGGCAAGTCCATTAGAAAAATACAAACTTTTAAGTTATTGGTAGACAAATAATTTCTTGTCTAAGGTGAAGCTGACATTAGGGTTTACGACCTATGACCCAACATAAATCAACTTCATATTTTTACGGTGACAAAATAAAGCTATATTGTTTCTAGCCTTGATGTTGTCATTTGTCTTCCCCTTCACGTCCATAATCGTGTTGAAAATATTCTCAAACATGTTCTTTTCTATTGCATCACATCAAGGTTATGGTGGAGGAGATTAGTCTTTCAATAAGAAAGCTCCTTGAAAATACTTTGCTTAGCCCAATTATGGGTCAAACCAAAATAAAAAACTTTTGCTTATCAGATTAAAACCCAAACATAATGTCATTGTACTCTGACACGTCATACAATTCCTCAGCTAAAAGAAATGACGGTACAACATCCCTTTCAACTCTACTAACAAAGAACTTATTCTTTATGTACTTGTGATCTGTTGGCAAAAATAGCTAGTAGTAGTAAAAAAAGACTTTATACCATCGTTTTTTAAGGTGAATGACTTGTTATTTTCCATACAGTATGAACATGCTAGTTTTCCATATTTGCTCAAACTAAAAACCATTTCATAAGCAGAAAAAATAATTGATAGTCCATATTAAAGTTGTCATCATCAAAAAATTATGTTTCCTCAATACATCATAAGTCAAAGCCCTGAATGATCACAACTGCTTCAACTCATCAATCAACGGTCAAACAAAAAAATCTATATTTTAACATAGACTATTAAGATTGGTCAAGTATGATTGTAGATAAAAATATGAACTCCAACCTCATACATATCCTCGTTGACAAGTTATAAGTCATGAGTATCACCAACCAACAAGAATAAGGAGCAACAAATGACCTGAATAGATTGAATTCCATTTGTACATAACCTAAGATGTTGGTTCCTTGATTCCACTGAAAACTAAGGGTGCACATTGTTAAAATGTTTTAAGGCTTTACCAACAGAAGGTTGTATCATCATTCCATCCATCACATCATGTGATTGGTGTCATATCATGTGCTTAGTAGTCTTTAGTAACATGAATAACCTCTATAGTCTAGATATGATTGAGAAGTATTTAAATTTTTTGTTTGTGATAGGAGTCCTTCCCCTTCTAGTTTTGGGTTTATAACAAGAATGCTCATATGTTCTACACTCGATCGACTTTGTAGTTTCAAGGTAGTTCAATATGCAGAAGTTTGGACACGTATTAATTTTTGGTATCCTAAACTGAGGGGTTTTATCATGAACTTAACATCATAGAAGTTCTCTTTCAGTTTGTTCCCTTCAGGTAAAATGTTTCTCGCCCATTCCATAATTTTATTATAACTAACCTCTTTCAACCTATGATCCGACTTAATGGTGAACAATTGTGCAACGACCAATTATTTATTATGATTTGTGCAACCATCCTATAATGGTTTGTCAGAATTTTTCAAAAGATCAAAAACCCTGGTCACGTCTGGTTTAGGTTCTTCATCTATGATTAGACATTGGTCGACATGACCTTAATTCATTTTCATCGCATCCATAACCATATTCCTATAAGAATTATTGTTAACATCTACAACTTCATGCACATTGCTAGCACTAGAAGTTGACTCATCCATATTCTCTACAATGATATTGTGAGGAACATATGGTTCTTTATGTGCATACCAACACAAATATTTCTCCATGAATCTTTTTTATGGAAGATGCATCGTTACAAATCTACATTGATAAATGTTTTATTCTTGCACCTCTTATATAGATATCAAATACCGTCTCCACTAATATTTCTTGGATTAGATAGTGCATAATTAATAAAACCTTGAACTTTATTACGATAATCCATTCTTCGTAACCCCTGGGGTGAATCTTGATACATCGATAAACAATCATCCATTACTTATATCAAACCTATTTAAATAATGATGACAACTTGTGCTAATTAACTACATTAACTAAATAAATTTACAAAAATATTCATTTAGCTCAATCTTATTCAATCTATTTTAATAGTTCTTTTAATTCATTATCAATTATATATCTATATAAATTTAAATTTCTACACATTTACTGAAAATTAAAACTTGGCAATTAAAAAAATATAAAAATAAATCCGTTAAATAAGCTATTATTTATTTCATCAAAAAACACCAAAGTTAAAAATTCGACATAAGTTTCATCAATTTTCAAGCAAATATAATTTTACAAAATATAAAACAAACCATAACATGTATAAATTATAAATCCATATAACAAAATTGTATGAGGAAAAACTATAAAACAAGTAAACACCCAAATAAAATACATATACTACAAAAATATGCAAAAACAAAAATTAAAAATTGTGTTCAAATAAAAAAATGGTAGATTTGCTTACTTAAGGTGGAGAATTCTCAATAAAATTTGAATAAGAACAAAAATACTGACAAACCAAATGTTGTGGTGGCTATATTTGTTGTTTGAAATTGAATTGTGTTGAGATTAATAGAGAGTGGTTGTTTGCGGAAAAAAAAATGCATAAGGAAGAAAGAGAAATGAGGGGGGGGTCAATCGTCAGGTCATAAATTAAATATTATTGATGAATTTACCAACAAAATTATTATGTCGAACATTCCTTTAGTTATTCTGTCGGTAAAAAGTGTCACGTCACCATACAATTTTAATTTTTTTAAAACTCACTGTAATATTGTATGTAATTTTATCGTTATATATTGAGGAATTATTTTTGTCGGTATATTTACAAACAAACTTTACCATCAAGTTTATTTTGTTGATAAATGTTACATGTCATTGTACTTTTCTGACTTTTTATTTCTTTTTTTTCCATTGCAATTCCCTTGGAATATACCAACATAATGTTTCTCTCCATTTTTATCGATGGATATAATGATGTAAATTTTTGTCGCCAAAACTCACCACAATATACCGACAGAAAAATTCCTTTAGCTATTCCGTTTGTATTCGCCAAATTTCTAGTAATAAATGCACATGGTTTTTGTAAATAGCCAATGACTTTTTTTAGTTAGCTCTTTGATTTTTTTTTGCTTTTTTTTTTTTTAATCAAATTCATGATTTAATGTTAGGTTTTTATTGAATTTTATCATTTGATATTGGGTTGATAGTAAATCTGTTTTTGTATTTAACATCATATAATAAAATTCAAAAATTAACTAAATTCAGTGGATTGACCTGGGCTTTATGGTTGAATTTGCAAAATTCGTGGTTTGGATCATGAATTCCATTGGATTTTTAAAAAAAAAAAAATTAAGAATTATTTTTTATTTAATGATATAATAACATAAATAGACTCTTGTAAAAATTAAGTATAAATTAAATCTTAAAATATTTGTTTGAAATTATAATAATTTTATAAAAAAATTGAAATAAATAATAATGCTCAATTCAAAATTAATAAAATATTAAATGATCAAATTGAAAGAAATTGAAAGAATTTTTTTTTGAAATGTAGCATTAGAAAAAAAAAGTTTTAAAAATATTTTTTTAAAAGAAATTGTAACGTATATGAACAGTGAAACACTCTTCGGCTTAACTTTTTTTTTGTGCAATTAAAGCTTTAGATGACTTTGAACTTTAGTCCTTGGATTTATAAAGACTACATGATAGTCCATTCGAGTTATTTTATTGATTTTAAAAAAGAGTGCACGACAACCTTAATGTTACAGTCGGTCATGCACATGTGTTTTATTAGAAAGCACGATTCCATTGAAATCTGAAGGACATAAATAAAATTAAATATCCAAGCACGATTCCATTTCTAAATTATATTAAAGGGAAGGGAATCTATTATTATTATTATTATTATTCAATCATTGATCGATGATGGCTGTCCACATATAATTTATTTATTTATTTAGAATATGCTAAGAATCTACATGAGAGAAAATTAATTATCGCCAGCTTTCATAGGATGAAGCTCCTGGTACTCATTTAAAATAATGTTCGTGCTAATCAATGATTATATAAAAGTCAACTTCCCTAATTTTAGAATTAGTCGCTTGATTCAAAGATAACTATAATTTAATCAGTTTCAAAGTCTCAATCAATCTAATTAATTATCACTATTTTTATTCTTTTATAAAGGTTCATCTACGTCAACAAGAGTTAGATTAGAACAATATTATTAAATACAAAGTAGCTTAAACAAGTTTTCTTCCTATTTAAATGGTTAAATGACCCGCTGCAATAATATATGTAACATTTTTAAACCTTCCTCATCCACCAGTCTATGCTTCCTTGTAACCCAAGAAAAAGTACATAAATTAATTTTGAAGGGTATAATTTAACTAGTCAGGTTCTATATTTATTTTCTATAAATAACCAGCTATTCGAGTCTCACAAATCTCAGAGCTACTGTAGACTTATATGGTCGTTAATTTCAGGACCTGTAAAATTAGTCGAGATACACACAACCAGTCCAGACACCTATATTAATAAAAAAATTTTTACAGAAACTAGTATGTCTTGCTTCGACAAAGGCATGATACTTTCAAGGTTATGATTCGGGAGGATCACAAGCATCATAGCTACAATTTAGACCTTGCCATATAGCAATTTTTTGGTGCACAGGGATCACCTTGCCACTACCTCTTCACATTGTAGTATGATCGGATATTTCTGTTTACTGAGAAATTTCTGGACAGTTGAGGTAATGCATGAAAACAAGAAAGAAAATGGCTCACCTGAGCCAACCCTGTCAGTCAACAACTCAGATACATTGTTGCCCAAAAGCCTTAGCTCCGATCAGATAATCTGAAGACAAATGTCTATATAATCTGAAGAAAGGATATGGATGATTTCTGCTGTGAAGGGCGTGGATTCATCGTCCAGCCTCCCTGTTTCCCACCGGTCGACTCCGAGAAAGAAATCAAATTTTGGGACATCGTCGAGTTCATCATAGTTACCATGCAAAAATCCTGCTCGGATCAGATACTTGTTCTTGCTGTGCGCGGGCTTCAAGGTGTAACAACTTGTGGTTCCATCAGGGAAGCTTCTGAGATTGAGATATTGCTTATATATAGTGCCTGTTGTGTTGATTTTGGATCATTAAAGTATATTGGCAGCGCAGCAGGTTAGTATAATTTTTTTAAAAAAAATATAAAAAAATATTAAGAGCATAAGAAATATTTTAATAGTATTATTAAATTTAACCAAGTGGGTTAATTTTTAAACCTCAACTCAACTCTTTACAAAATTCAAGTAATGTGAATCAAGCAACTATGCCAGATCCAAACACTTTTAGCTACCATGCCAGGCTAGCCCTATATTACTTAGGTTTGATATCCAAGTAAAACATAAGTTCGACACAGCTTTTCAATTTTCAAAATAATAAAATAATGTTAAAATGTTAAAATTTTATAAACAACAATGTGAAAGAAGAAATATACCCTTATATGTAAAGCTATTTTTTTCAAGACTAAAGATGTATTTTAACTATTTAACAGTTTATAAAATGTCGAAGAACTTGTGGGCAATAAGTCTTAATTTTGTTAACCTTGGAGATAGAATAATATTTTTATTATGCAAATAATTGTGAAAAGATTATTATATCCCCACTCAAACTTTTGATAACCAATCAACTTATGAAAAATACTGAAATATCCCAGCAACTAGGGCTTCAATTTTTTCAACCAATTGACAAAATGATAATTTAACTTTATATGAAAAAAAAAACAACATTAACCCCATCCCACACTTTCATAGCTTTGAAAATCCACTATACAAGTTTACAGTGGACTATGTCTTGGTCCACAATACACTTGCATGGGGTTGCCAGACCCAATCGTTATGGGCAAGGACGGAGCCAGAAATTTTTTTTATCCTGGGCTATAAATAAATATAAAAATATTTTTTAAGATTGATTATTAATTTATGTACATAAATTTTTAAAATTAATAGTAAAGTTTTAATTCAAATATACTATTCAAAATATTAAAAAATAAATTTGAAAGTACATAAAATTAAAGCAAAAGTAAAAATAAACTCACTATTAAAGTTACATCCTTCGATGTTTTGTGGAATATAATTCATCTATAATTGAATCTGAATCGATATTGTAACAACCCCTCAACAGGGATAAAATAACAATCTCATGTCAACTGAAAAATAAAGTAATTAAATTTTTTTCCTCTTTTAATTCCTTCTTCATTCACTTGATTCTTCCCTATATTAATATTTTATAAGTTGGACTTTGTTAGTTTACAAGGTTATTTTCTCACTTCTTATTTTTTTTTCCTTGGAATTTTTTAATGTTTTTCCCTTATTTTTTTCTATTTCTCTCTCGCCTTTTCTTTTCTTTCTTCTTCTATTCTGCTTCTGCTCAGTCGGCAACATATAAAAGGAAGGAGGAGCTTATTTGTTTTATTTTTTAATGGCAAATAACCATTTTACTCTTAATGAGTCATTTTGCTTTTATTTGACGATCCCTTTTTTTGTTAGCACTACTAAGCTCCGTTCATTCTAAAATCTTAACTAGATTTTATTCAATATATTTTAAGATCCCTCGTAAAATTTCAACTCAATCTGATGGTCGGATTGAAAATTACATCTAATAACGTAAAACTGATCAAATTGTGATTTTTCTCAAATTTCTAAATTTCTCTAAAAATTCTGAAATTTTAACCCAAGCTAAAATATCATATTAGAAGGCTCCACGTAAATTTTCAGAATTTTTTGATAACTTAATTGAGAATTATAAATTGTTTTTACATAAAACTAGTTAAAAAAATATTGATAAAATCTTGACCTAGGCTAAAGCCCACCCTAGCCTTTGGCATGCCTCCGCCTATGGTTATGGGTTTGGCAACTATGCCACACCCAAATATTTTGGGTCTAACAAACATGCCGGACCTACAACACTTGAGTCTAGCAATCATGTCAGACCTAATTTTCTTGGGTCTGACAAACATGCTAGACTCACATTACTTGGATTTGACATGTTTGCCAGACCTAAGTAAATGTGGGTTTGACGCAGCTTTTTGAATTTAAAAATAATAATTTTTTTTGAAAATACCAAAATATCCCTTATGATTATTTTAAATACTCGTAAATGCAAAGCTTATTTTTATTTTTTCGAAGGCTAAAGATGTATTTTTAACTATATAGCAGTTTGTGAAAGGTTCAAAAAACTTTTGGACATCAAGTCTTAATTTTTTTTAACCTTGGGGATAGAATAATATTTTTTTTTCTATGAAAATAAATTTGGAAAGCCTACCATAACCCGCTCAAACGTTTAATGACTAATGAGCCTATGAAAAATACTAAAATACCCCATAATCAAGGCTTCAACGTTTTCAACCAAAAGGCAAAATTTTAATTTAATTTTTTTGTTAAAAGATAGCATTAGCCCCATCCCAAGCCTTCAGAGCTTGGAAAATCCATTGTGCAAGTCTACAGTGGACTGTATCTTGGTTTATAGTTTACTTGCACAAGGTTGCCAAACCCAATCCGTTTGGGTTTGACAACCATAAGGTACTTGAGAATGACAAGCATGTCTAATTTGACAAATAACAAATAAAAAAGATTATTGTGCACTTTAGTTGTCAAGAGAGAGAAAAAAAACATAAATAATTAATCACCAACGACAATCCAACCATTATCTGTCTATACATGTCACACCATGTATATGGCTGCACATCTAGTTAGATGGCAGATGACTATATATATATATATATATATATATATGGCAATCGGGAAGCAACATACGCGTCTCCTTAATAGCATGGGCGCTGCTTATTTGCTAAGACGTGAGGAATATGTTTCAGTAGCTTTTCGTTTAAAAATAAAAAATAAAATATGACAATATTAAAACACCCTCCATGGTCCTTTTAATTACACACAAAATACTTATATAAAAATACCAAAATACCCCTAAAGGCAAAGCTTTTATTCTTTTCTTTTCAGAGGCTAAAAACGTTATTTTACTGTATACTGAAATTAAAAAAACCTGAAATATCCTAGTTCAACAGCCCATCCTTTTTTATTTTTAGGGCAAAGAAGTATTTTCACTGTTACGAATATTGTGAAAAGCTAAGAAAATCTTTGATCAACAGTTCTAAATTTTATTAATTTTTGGGGTAAAAGAGTAGTTTTATTGTGTTTAAAAATTGAAAAAGACGTATGCACCATTAAACAATTTTTTAAAGTCACTAAAAGCTAAAAAGATAATTTTACTATTGTAATTCATAGCAATATGTGTCTATAGCTACAATAAAATCCCAATACTATATAGTTTTCTTTTTAATATCCTTATTTAGACTAGTGTTTGTGTAATTTGCATATGAAATGTAATAGATGCATGTGATATTATCTTTTTTATAGCTTGAACCTTCTGTTATGCCACAGTCTATGCTAATGAAACCTGAAAGAAGTGCCTAAAACAAATAGTAGTGGCTTTACAGTGATGAGATTATTGAACCTCATTGATCTCAAACAAGCTGAGCTTTGAGTCTTCCTAGATAGCTTACCTGTTGCGGGCGGCCTGATTTAAAAATATAATATATATATATATATATATATATATATATATATATATATATATATATATAAGCATTGTAAGTTTATTTAAAACAAATATGAAAGAAAATAACAGCTCCACGTCATAGAGAAAGAACGGAAAAAATACCAATAGTCAATCCTAGAAATCCAAATCCTATAAATCAAAAATTAAGAAAGATAAAATCAGAAAAAAAAATCAATAAATAAACAAAGTAAAGAAAAGAAATCGGGGAAACCCATGTTTATCTAAAAAAGTCAAAAAAATCTGTTTGAAAGTGAGAAAAAAATATTAGATGATCCAAAAAAAAAAAAAATTCAAACCAACCCAACATAACTTCAATAACTTGCAATCCAAAGAATAAGATAGGATAACATCATAAAAAAATAAATCAGAACAAATCACAAAATTTAAGGCTTAATAAATCAATATCAAATAATGAAAAAAAAATCAATTTTTTTAAAAAAAAAACAAAGAAAAATTCTCAACGATAAAAAAATTGAATAAAAAAAATAAAGTATAATGAGGACTAAATCATGCATAAAAATAATAATTGAAAGAAAATAATTAGATATTAAATTGAAAAAAAAAATAAATGAAAAAAAAAGAGCAATATACAAATAAAAACCAAAATTGAAAACAAAATAATATT
Organism: Populus alba; assembly: GCF_005239225.2. Classification (NCBI taxonomy): domain Eukaryota; kingdom Viridiplantae; phylum Streptophyta; class Magnoliopsida; order Malpighiales; family Salicaceae; genus Populus; species Populus alba. Next base: position 4,763,478 of record NC_133286.1, on the reverse strand, counting down.
AAATTAAATTTTAAATGATAAAAAAATAATGCAAAGGATAAAACAATAACAATTAAAAGAATAATAACTAAATTAAATACAAAAATTATATGAAATAAAATGTAGATGGATGGAATTGAAATAAAAGAAATTCAAGAAGCTTTAAAATCAAAATAAATAAAAATTAAAAAGAATAAAAACTAATTTTAAAATAAATATAAATTGGAGGACATATTTGAATTTTTAAAGATTATAAACGCATATGAAAAGAATAAAACAAAAGGAGAAGAAAAAATCCCATCACCGTAACAGGTATTCCGCCACCAGTATCTCATGTATATTCGCATCTCTCCTTTGGCTAGGAGAGTGTCAACCTGTTGACACGTGCGTGTATTATGTCAACCTTTTATATTGACTTATATTCCTCCTACTCTTGTAAGTTATTAAAAAATCTTAAAACATAATAACCCAAAAATAAAAATAAAAATGAGAAATTTTCCTCTTAAAAACATGACGTTCCTATCTTTCTTCTTTTATATTATTATTTTTTTATTTAGAGTTTTAGATTTTCTTTTTAAGAAATTTATATAATAATAAAAGTAATTGTCAATAATTACTTTATAGATCCATTTTTTTTTTTTAAAAGGGACAAACAAATATGTAAGAGAAAATTATATTTGGTCCATCAATTTTTTTTTTAATCCTGAAATATAGTAATTGAAAGTAACACTAAAAATGAGATTTTTTTTTTTCTCTTTATGATTTTGTCAAGTTAGCAATTAGAATGCATTTACATGAGAATTCTTAACCCTTAGACGGGTTTTTAGTTGTCAGGTGTGAAATGTTTGGAATGGAAATGGAGGAATTGAAATGAAAATTAGAATTATATTTTAATTATAATATTGTACCTGGACAACAATAAATAACTAAAATGAAATTTTAAAATTTTTATGAGTCATTCTGAAAATAAAAATAATTAATAATTAAAATAATGATTTTATCAACTATAATATTAGTGAAAAATAATAGAAGTAATTTATGTGATCATGAATCTAGTTAGGTAGAAAAGAAAGGGATGAATAAATAATGGTGATGATAATATTAAAGTGATAAATTAATAATAATAAAATAATATTATTAATAAGTTTTATTTTTAAATATAATATTATCAACAATTAATTTTTTGATATAATAGTATCAAATTACATTAATAACTAAAAAAAATTAATTTTTTAAATCAAATTAATTTATTTTAGTATCTTTAAATTGTTTTGATATGTTAATATTAAAAATAATTTTTTTAAATATTTTTTAATATATCAAATTAATTTATTTTATTATTTTTGAATTTTTTTATATGTTAATATTAAAAATAATTTTTTTAATATATCAAATTAATTTATTTCAATATTTTTAAATTATTTTGATAAGTTAATATTAAAAATAATTTTTTTTAAAAAATATTTTTTTTAGTATATTTTTAAATAAAAAATATTTTAAAATTTTAAAAACAACCGTAATACCTAGCAGGCCCTTCCAATTTCGAAGCACCCAACCTGTATTTCTGCAACAGAGGAAAAGTCTTCACCCTCTTCCAAGACGACAAGTCTTCTCTCTTCTCTTGTCTTTCTTCCGTCGACAACGACAAAAAACGAAATATGATCACTTTAACCTCAACAAAACCCCATAATCACTTTCCCTCCCTTTCCTTCCATTTCCCTCCCTTCCCCTCCCTCTCCCTCTCAAGAAAACCTCCCCTCTCCGCATCCGCTCTCTCGACGCCGCCCAGCCATACGACTATGAGTCTCAGCTCCGCACCCAACACCTCAAGTCCCAATCCATCAAGATCGCCATTCTGGGCTTCGGCAACTTTGGCCAGTTTCTCTCCAAAACTCTCTCTCGCCAAGGCCACACTCTCCTAGCTTACTCTCGCACAAACTACACCGATGCCGCCAAAAGCTTAGACGTCACTTTCTTCAACGACCCACATGACCTCTGCGAGAGCCACCCTGATGCTGTAATCTTATGCACTTCGATTCTCTCGACCGAGAAGGTACTTCTGTCTTTCGCATTTCAGAGATTCAAACGTAGTACCCTTATAGTTGATGTTTTGTCTGTTAAAGAGTTGCTAAGAATATCTTGTTGAGATATTTGCCTCTCGAATCTGATATTCTGTGTACACACCCCATGTTTGGACCTGAAAGTGGGAAGAATTCTTGGGCTGGTTTGCCTTTTGTTTATGATAAGGTTAGGATTGGTAAGGAGGAGGATAGGATTGATAGATTTGAGAGGTTTCTTGATGTTTTTGCGAAAGGGTGTAGGATGGTTGAAATGAGCTGTGCAAAGCATGATATGTATGCGGCCGGATCGCAGTTTGTCACCCATACTGTGGGCAGATTGTTGAAGAGGTTTGGGTTGGAGACTTCTCCGATTAATACCAAAGGATATGAGACTTTGTTGGATTTGGTGGAGAATACGGCTGGGGATAGTTTTGAGCTGTATTATGGGTTGTTTATGTAGAATAAGAATGCTATGGAGCATTTTATTAGATTGGTTAAGAATTTATGAGATAAATTATATCCATCATGTGGTTCCATACAAGAGTTTTTGATAACGTGGTTGAAAATACTTTTAAAAAACATTATCTTAAAAATCACGAAATTGATGCAGACATTCTTAAAAGCACTTCAAAAGTACCAGGACAATAATACCAAACGATGCCTTAGATTTTAGCACCAATACCTTCAATCATATTAACGTGGAGCTAAATGATGGGAAATAACGAGGGAGTAGTTTTAGGAAACTTCTGCAGATCGATAATGTACATAAATTATCAATAATATACACGACATTATAAGGCAAGGTGTATAAAGATGATGTGATAAAAACCACAAGGCATCATGCTGATGGCAAAGCTCTAAACTTTTGCCACATGAATTGATCTCTTTCCTTGCTGGTAGTGTTCCCAGTGCACAACAGAATACCCTTTCACTTTCTTGTATATTTGTTTTCTTTCCTCGTTGATCAAACCTTCTTCTGGTCCAATCTCTTTATTTGGTTCAGGTGCGTAGAAGACAGCCACAGATATCCTCTCCTTCTCCGAGTTGGTCAAAACTCTATGAACTGGGCTCTTGAACATCCCATTAGTCATTATCTGCATTAACTTAGGTAATCAGTCACGAGATGTTTTGTATTACCAAAATTGCTTGTTAGAGTTTAAACTGTTCGAGACACCTGTTATGTAATACATTTTTTCCTTAACATTTATCTAGCCAAGTGAATTATGTCACTGCACTGGTCAAGATGTTTTTGCCAGATCCAGCATGTTTAGGCACAGAGCATTTGGCAAGCACCATGTGTTCCTGAATCTTAGAAACACCCCTTTCCAACTGGTTGTGACAGAATGATGGCTACCATAAAGGCTGCTTAAATTGGTCAAGCAAGAAGAGTGAAAACAGCATTTTCAAAACATAAATTCTCCTGGGGGCTTGCCTGTAGTATCAATGTGTCCCTATACTGTTAAGATCATATAATAGAGTAGCATCAACCATACCTCCATTTGATCACCCATGAGTACTAGGAGAGCATCAGAAATTGCAGGAACTGTGAACCATCGCTCATCTTTGAAGACCTGAAGACCTTCTACATCGTCTTGCAAGATAATGGTGTACCCTGATCCATCTGCATGGGATCTCAAACCTAGAACAAGATCAGGCCTCTGACACCGTGAGTAGTAGTTGAACCTTGCTTTTAGTGTTGCTTGTTCGCCAAACTGATTCAGGAAGCAATCTGCTTCCAAGTTCAATGACTTTGCCATAGCTTTTGAAACAAGCTCTGTGAATATTTGCATCCTAGAAGTGTATTCCTCTAAAACCTCTCTGCATAATTATGAATATGTTGTGTGCATATTAGAAGTCACAAAAATTCTGATCTGAATGCAAAATCTTTGAAATTCTGTGGAACAAGTCATTGTGAATCCTCTAGTTCTGCTTGCTAGTTTCGTATAATCAAGATCTTTTACCAGTTCTTCCCAAGAAAACTATCAGATTCTTTCCGAATCACTGTTGCTACTTATGATTAAGAAGATAATATGAAACATATGTTTAGGACATCTTACTTTTTAACTGTTCTGTCATGTGGAATGTTTTGTGCATCAATTAAATCACAGTTTAGAATTGAGAATACACACACACACATATATCTTGCTGGAGTTTATTGAGGATACAGGTTTTTTGATAATATATCTGAACTGCCCAAAGCTATTTTTGATATGTTCTAGCAGTCGATGTATACAAGGAGCATGCTGCAGACCTGAATGATTTTGGATTCTCAGGCCAAAACTCATGCTTCCTTCGATCTTCTGGGTATACGTTAAGAAACAAGCGATCAGACCAGTCAAGCGACTGTCCTTCTGCTGGGACAGGATCAGCTCCATATCCTTCAAACTCTTCCACTCCTTTAGCATGCCTTTTCTTCTCCTCCATTGGCTGCTCGAAGAAATCCCTTGCTACTTGGCGAATCTTATCAAGAAATGATTTTGGAATACCGTGACCTGTTGCCTGAAATCCACAAGTAGTTTTAACAACGTAGCATGGAGCACAAAAAGGAAATCAACTCAACAAAAAGCAAAAGAGGTAGCTTTTTCATTTTTTCTGTCAGGTTCTGGGTATATAGTTAGGGCATATAGATAATGATTCTGGATCTCTTGTTGAATATTCACGCTTCTAATGCAACTTGCCTACACATCCCTCGATCTTTTTGCTAAGATCATGCTTGACACTGGCTTTAGACTTCTAATTGGTGGTATGTTCGGTATTCTGGGCTATCATTTCAAGTCTCGGTCTCCGTGAAGGGTAAATAAAGTTCATACCTGAAAGCAGCCCCATGAACAAAGAGCTGATCTAAGCCGCTGCAGTTCTTGTGCAGAGCATGGCTCTGAAGAAGAGAGGAGGCTGAGGTCTATGATCGGAATCAGATCAGATGGGGGACTGGGAATTACTTCAATAGTGCCATCATGTCTACTGATGTATGGCTTTTGTGGTTCTTCATCGTTGAGGACCATTTCCTGAACACGCTTTGATAGCAAAATCTTTGCAGGGAGAGCTGAAACTCCAGCCATTTTTGTTAGGAAGTTCTGATGTGATTGCAAGTCTGGTCTTTCTGTGATTCTTGCTTATGTGTTGTGAGGTGTTGTGGTTGGTACCTATCAGGAAAAATCATGTAGAGAAGAGAGCTCAAGTTAGAGGAGCTATGGACAATCTTTATATGAAAGGTGAGGTGTGCTGGAGCTGGAGCTCAATGAACCGACTCCTGAGCTTAGTTTTGGAAGATTGGCTTGGCTGATTTGTCGTTGAGCTTGAGGTAGTTACTAGATTTGTGCCCTGTGATCCACCGAGGGGGCGCAAAATTTTTCTCATGAAAAATGCTAAGGAAAAAAAATAATAATATGAGAATCCAATTGTTAGTTTAATTGATAATTTAAATAATATGGTTTAAAAAATATATTAATAAAAAAAATTGATATAAAAAAAAAATTTATGTTTACCTGAATTATAAAATAACTCAATATTAAAAAAAAATCTCTAGTTAAAAAATCCTAAATTTACTTGAATTTTTTTAAAAGAAAATTCCTAGTTAAATTAAATCCACTCGCAAACTTCGTGATCACACAAAATTGATATAATATCATTAAAAAAAAATTCCAAGTATCTTCACTTTTCTTTTATATATTTATGGTCCTTCATCATATAATTGATTAGCATCTCCCCATCATTCTAACTTATCCAAAATACATGTTAGTTTCTCATTTCCACCCCTTTAAAAAGGGTAAATAGACTCTTATAAACAAATTTTATTTATTCTAGTCTAGTTTATAAGTTTTGAAGAGTTTTGTTCTTCAAATAAATTTCAACTTAGGGTTTACGTGACCCAAAAAAACCAATTAGGTTGACTTAAAAACACTGGTTCAATCTTGAATCATACCGAAAACTATGGTTTGACCTGAAATTAAAGTGAAATATACAATTAAACCAAAAATAGATAAAAACTAAAAAAAAAACATAAAAATATCTAACAAAACTAGATCAAACACCAAAAACATAATGAACATTCAAACCAAAACCTAACAAACACAAATCGCAAACAACATAATTTTTCATACAATCAAGGGCACAATTTTGTTCATGATCATGCATAAATCAAGAATCAAGCATTCATATTTTTTTTTTATTGATAATCAAAAGCCATAATTTGATCAAAATGTGTTTTGCCAGTCAAAAGAATCTTAGAATCTAAATGTATGAATATCTGTTACTGATGCATTTTAACCCTGCATTAATTGGTAAAGAAGACGAGCTAATATATCTATGGAAACAATTAACCTAAAAATTTTAAAAACAAGAGCCTAATGCAAACTTCATGCAAAGAATATGAACCCACAATCTAAAACTTTTTTATAAATTGAAGAACTAATGTCAAAACCCAGATTTGACATTTTAGGCCTCTAAACATACCATTTTTTTTTTCATCACAACCTAAATTACCAATAACAATCATAGTTGAATCTAAAAAATAAATAAATAAACATCAAATCATCATAAACATGTATTAAATTCGAACTCCAAAATTATAGCTCTAATAAAGCCAACAAAAACATCAAATTTCAATTCAAAACTAACTCTTCTAACACTTTAAACCCAACCATCCTTAGAAACCAAAAACATACACTAACAAAATAGAAAAGACGTTAAACACCCACTACCACCTTTTGGTAGAATCCAAAACTACCTTATTTTATCAATATCAATCACAAACATATTGTCTTGACACTTAGTAACATCAACAACAACTTCAAAAAAGATTAAAACAATAAAAACAATAGTTTTACATATCAATCAAAACAAAACTAGAAAATATCTTAACACTAAAACAAGTTCAAAAAAAATCAAAAAAGGTTTAAACATTAAGAAAGCATGAATAGGTAAGCCACATGAACTCCACCCTTGAGTTTTTACATGGTTATATCTTCTTCAAGCTTGCTGATTATAGGCTATTATTTTTCTACTCTTTTCTTTCCTTCTTTCCCTTTCACTCTCTTTCTTTCCAAAGCTTTTTAAACATTTCTATGTTAGGTCTATTAACATAGTATTTTCCTATGTTTTTCCTCTCCTTTCCTTCTTGTCTGATTTCCAAAGGTATTTTTAAAGTTTTCCTAGGTTTTGTCAGTGAATTCCTTCAAACATTAATCAAAACCTACCCCTTCAATCAAAGTGAGAGGGTTATAGACAAAAGCTAACATTTGGAAGCTCTTGTACTAGGTTGGTTTTGCAATGGTAGTTTTGGTTTTAAAGGTACTTGATGGTTTTGCTAGATTTAAAGAGAAAATAGTTATTTGTGGCCTTTTGATTTTGAGAATAAACTTTTAAAAGTCATTGATAAAAATCCTTTGAGAAGCTTTAAGTATGAACACGCGAAAAAAAAAATGGGCTTGTTTGAAAAAACAAATAGGTGTCACAATCAAGGTTGATTTGGTTGACCAATTTCAAGGCCTTTTCATAGCAACTCTAATGTAAATATAATCAGAAACCACCTGAAGTTAGTAAAGGAGATGCACATCTTTCATTTGGATCTAACCTTGCTCAATTTGGAGATTCATAACTTCACATTTATTCATTCAAATGAGCTAACTCAATCATCCTAGAATCTGAAAACATAAGGAAATGAATTGGGGACAAGATGTTGGAGACTTCTGTGGAAGAATTAGGGTGTAAACATCTAATTTTATAGGCATGCTACGTTGAACATGCTTACACAATCACCCAAAATTTCCAAGGAAGGACATGAACAATGGGTGAACAACACATCGTCTAGGTAAACCCTAAGAGTTAAGGTTTTTTTAAATTTAGGATTTGCTTAATTTCAATTTGGTCCTTACTCTTCCAATTCCTTTTAATTGCATAAAATTGCATCCTTGTGAAATTCCAATATCATCCCAAGAGTTCAACACCTTTTATAGACAAGTCATTGGTTTTTAATTTGTTTAATTTTATCCTTAATTGACCATAAAAATTTTAATTTCTTTCAATTTGACTCCTCATTAGACCAATTTCTACCCCTAAAATTACATGCCCACTTATAAGTTAGTCTTTGGTCTTGGAAATCTGCAATTAAGTCCTTAAATGACCTCTAAACTTTTTTTTTTTTCATAATTAAGACTCTGATTTAACCAATTAAACATTTCAAAGTCTAATTTCAATCACCAAACTTCAATTTCTTCTAATTAACACCCAAATTAACTAAAAAATGATTTTTCTTATATTAAACTAACCTAAGATCACTAAGTCATCATATATAAAGAATGTTATGTTTTAATCTTGTTACATGTTATCTTAATCGAGGTAACAAAATGGTAGATATTGGGTATAACATGAACTATATGAAGGTACTTGAGTGATTAGGAGAGGAATCATCACCTTAGGTGAATTAGGAAAAATATTTCATCAATTCTCAAATAATATTGATTGAGAAATCCTTAGCCAAGACGGAATGAGATTTGAAAAGGGTTTTAAATCTTATTCAAATAATCAATGACTATTATGTGGAGAACATGATTTAATATGACAGACATACTCCATACTTTAATGTTTAAATCGGAACATTATTAAAGAAATAATATTAAGTACACTGAGAAACCAGCCACTAAAAAGTTAAGTTAAATCACTAATGATTTTTCTAGTACTTGGGGGAACATGACACGTTACTAGACGATGCACTTGATCTTTAAATATAAATTAATTAATTATTGAATTGATAATAAATTAATTTATTTAAGTAGTATTGAAATGTATATTTGAGCCAACATATTAAAAGCCTAATAGGTCACATATATTTAGAATCATTAATAAGAAATTAAACTAAGATGATTTAATATAAGTTTAACTTGATTAAAAATATATTTTATAACTTAAGAACTAGAATATAAGTAATACATAGATTATATTTCTAGACCTAGAAAAATCAAGGACTTGATTGAGTTAATTTCTAAAATTCTCCTCAATTAATACATAAATATTATTTAGGGGGCAAATTAATATTTTGCCAATTTATATGGTTTTTAATATTTTTTTTATAAATAGTAAGTTATGCCTCTTATTTTAAAATGGAATGAGTGGTTGTCTATTAGATAGAAAAACTACATAAACACAATATTAGAGCTAGCACTCTAGGCATAACAATCCCTCTCACTTAAATAGAGATTTCTTATGAGTAGTTCGTGTGGATAATCAGAAGACTTATAGTTTGTGACAACCCAACCTTTAAAGAATTATTCAAAGTAAAAAAAGATCAAATTTTTAGATAATAAATCCCTAAATAATTATAAATCTATCTAACAGGATTATAAAAACTCCTGTATAATTTTGTTTCATAGTTTTCACTACGTGTAAAATATTAAGGAACCCAACAATAACACTTGGTTATTAAATTAGTTAAGAACTTATGAGATAAATATGTATCCATCTTGTGGTTGTATGCAAGTGTGTTTGACACCGTGGTTGAAAATGTTTTTTTTTTTTTTTTTTTTTTTTTAATGAGTACTAAATTGATGTTGAACAATAATGCCGAACCGTCCCTAAATAGATTTTAGCAGCAACACCTTCAATCATATTAACATGGAGCCAAATGATGGGAAATAACGTACATAAATTACCAAAAATACACACTACATTATCAGACATTGTGTATTAAGATGATATAATAAAAACCACAAGGCATCATGCTGATGGCAAAGCTCTAAACTTTTGCCACATGAAGTGCCCTCTTTCCTTGCTGGTAGTGTTCCCAGTGCACATCTGCATAGTCTTTCACTTTCTTGTATATTTTTTTTCTTTCCTCGTTGATCAAACCCTCTTCTGGTCCAATCTCTTTATTTGGTTCTGGTGTGTAGAAGACAGCCACGGAAATCCTCTCCTTGTCTGAGTTGGTCAAAACTCTATGAACTGGGCTCTTGAACATTCCATTGGTCATTATCTGCATAACTTAGGTAATCAGTCAACAGATGTTTTGTATTACTAAAATTGCTTGCTAGAGTTTAAACTGTTTGAGACACCAGTTATGTAATACTTTTTTTCCGTAACATTAATTTATCTAGCCAAGTGAATTATGTCACTGCAAAGGTGAAGATGTTTTTGCCAGATCCAGCATGTTTAGGCACAGAGCATTTGGCAAGCTCCGGCGAAAGCATTTTCCAAACATAATAGATTAGCATCAACCATACCTCCATTTGATCACCCATGAGTACTAGGAGAGCGTCAGAAATTGCAGGAACTGTGAGCCATCGCTCATCTTGGAAGACTTGAAGACCTTCTACATCGTCTTGCAAGATAATGGTGTACCCTGATCCATCTGCATGGGCTTTCAAACCTAGAACAAGATCAGGCCTCTGACACCGCGAGTAGTAGTTGAACCTTGCTTGTAGTGCTGCTCGTTTGCCAAACTGATTCAGGAAGCAATCTGCTTCCAAGTTCAATGACTTTGCTATAGCTTTCGAAACAAGCCCTGTGAATATTTGCATCCTAGAAGTGTATTCCTCTAAAACCTCTCTGCAGAATTATGAAAATGTTGTGCGCATATTAGAAGTCACAAAAATTCTGATCTGAATGCAAAATCTTTGAAATTCTTTAGAACAAGTCATTGTGAATCCTCTAGTGCTGTTTGCTTGTTAGTTTCCTATAATCAAAATCTTTGACCAGTTCTTCCCAAGAAAACTATCAGATTCTTTCCGAATCACTGTAGCTATTTATGATGAAGAAAATGATATAAAACATATGCTTAGGACATCTTACTTTTTAAATGTTCAGTCATGTGGAATGTTTTGTGCATTAATTGATGTCAAATCGTAGTTTAGAATTGAGAACACGCACACAGACACACATATCTTGCTGGAGTTGTTGAGGATACAGGTTTTCTGATAATATATCTGAATTTCCCAATGCTATCTTTGACATGTTCTAGCAGTCGATGTATACAAAGAGCATGCTGCAGACCTGAATGATTTTGGATTCTCTGGCCAAAACTTATGCTTCCTTCGATCTTCTGGGTACACGTCAAGAAACAAGCGATCAGACCAGTCAAGCGACTGTCCTTCTGCTGGGACAGGATCAGCTCCATATCCTTCAAACTCTTCCACTCCTTTAGCATGCCTTTTCTTCTCCTCCATTGGCTGCTCGAAGAAATCCCTTGCTACTTGGCGAATCTTATCAAGAAATGATTTTGGAATACCGTGACCTGTTGCCTGAAATCCACAGGTAGTTTTAACAACGTAGCATGGAGCACAAAAACGAAGTCAACTCAACAAAAAGCAAAAGAGGTAGCTTTTTCATTTTTTTGTCAGGTTCTGGGTATATAGTTAGGGCATATAGATAATGATTCTGGTCTCTTGTTGAATATTCATGCTTCTAATGCAACTTGCCTACACATCTCTTGACCTTTTTGCTAAGATCATGCTTGAGACTGGCTTTAGAGTTCTAATGGGTGGTATGTTCAGTATTTGGGCTATCATTTCAAGTCTCAGTCTCCGTGAAGGGTAAATAAAGTTCATACCTGAAAGCAGCCCCATGAACAAAGAGCTGATCTAAGCCGCTGCAGTTCTTGTGCAGAGCATGGCTCTGAAGAAGAGAGGAGGCTGAGGTCTATGATCGGAATCAGATCAGATGGGGGACTGGGAATTGCTTCATTAGTGCAATCATCTCTACTGATGTAGGGCTTTTGTGGTTCTTCACCGTGGAGGACCATTTCCTGAACACGCTTTGATAGCAAAATCTCTGCAGGGAGAGCTGAACCTCCAGCCATGCTTGTTAGGAAGTTCTGATGTGATTGCAAGTCTGGTCTTTCTGTGATTCTTGCTAATGTTTGTGAGGTGCTGTTGTTGGTATGTATCAGGACAAATCATGTAGAGAAGAGAGCTCAAATTAGAGGAGCTATGCGACAATCTTTAATGGTGAGGTGTGTTGGTGCTGCAGCTGGAGCTCAATGAACTGACTGCTGAGCTTAGTTTTGGAAGATTGGCTTGGCTGATTTGTGGTTGAGCTTTAGGTAGTTACTATATAAGTTGCTCACGTGCTACTTTTACGCGTGATACTTATAACTAGCCTTGGTACCCGCGCTATGCCGCGGGTCATTTTTTTTATATAAAAATATAAAAAAAAAAACAACAAAAATTTAAAAATCTTGGATTTTTTTGCAAGGCCATACCCAAGAATCTTGAGTTTGGCTGCAACGCCTGACCTAAAAGTAATATTTAGAATATTAATAATAAAATTAAACTTACATGACCCAAGTTTAAGTGAGCCTAATTGCAACACCGGACTCAAGAATTTTGGATGTGGGTCTGGCTATAAGGTCGTGTTATAAAAGTGTGATAATTAAATAAATTAATTAAAAAAAAAACAAAGAAAAAAATCAACAGAAAGGAAAAAACTAATGAAGAAAAAGAAAAATAAATAAATTAATTGGGTTAACCTTTTAAACCAGGTTATCCCGTAAAACCTGTGATTCGTGTAATGAAAGTTTGATAACTAAATAAAAAAAAAATAACGGGTTTATCCAGAATTAATTGGGTTAACCCATCAAATCAAGTTAACCTGTCAAGCTCAGGACACGTATCATGAAAGTATGAAAGTCTGATAATTAAATAGAAAGAAAATTAACTTTAACAAACTAAACTAAATGAAAAAAATAACTCGTCAAATCAGGTCAACCCATCAAACTCGAGATCTGTATCATGAAAATCTGATAACCAAATAAAAAAATTTAACATTAACAAACTAAATCAAACAAAAAAATTCATTAAAAAAAATTAAATTCTATTTAGTTATCAAAACTTTCATGACGCAAATCCCAGGTTTTACGGGATAACCTGGTTTAAAGGGTTAACCCAATTAATTTAATTTCTTTTTCTTTTCTTCATTAGTTTTTCTCTTTTAGTTGATTTTTTTTCTTTGTTTTTTTTCATTAATCTATTTAATTATCACACTTTTATGACACGACCTTATAGCCAGACCCACATCCAATATTCCTCGGTCCAGTGTTCCAGTTTCTTGACTTTGGCTGCAACACCTGACCTAAAAATAATATTTATAATATTAATAATAACATCAAACTTGCATGATCCAAGTTTAAGTGAGGGTGGCTGCAATACCAGATCTAATAGTCTTGGATGTAGGTCTGGCTGCAAGGTCGTGTCATATAAGTGTGATAATTAAATAGATTGATTAAAAAGAAAAAAAAAACTAATAGAAAAAAAAAACTAATGAAGAAAAAGAAAAAAAATGAATTAACTGGATTAACACGTCAAATCTGGAATTCGCATCATGAAAGTTTGATAACTAAATAAATAAAAAAATTAACGGGTTTACCTAAAGTTAATTGGGTAATGATAATAATAATATAATGAGTAAAGTGAGGTGAGGCTTAAAAAAAAAAAAAAAAAAGAAGAAGTCTTTCATTCATTTATGCACAGGAGGCGTGGGGAAAGCTACAGTACTTTCCCCACGCGTTTTAGAGTTCTATATAATTATGAAACAATTAAAAAAATATTCTAAAGATGGAATCAGGAGCAGATAACATTTAACGTTATATAATTTAGCTTTCAAGCAACAAATAAATAATATATAAAAACTTGTTTAATCTATCTTAAATTTTATATAAAAATTAAATTATAAAATATAAAGAGACATCAATCTAACATAATTATTATTTGAACAACTCAAAAAAAAAATGATATAATGAACAAAAAAAATATGAAGGCTCAGCTTTTGAGTGAGAAGTGAAGTTTCAAAAATTACTAATAACTAAAAAGCAACAAATGTTTATTAACTTCTTGTTATTGCAAAAATCTAAATAACTTGGTTAAGTGTATGCAAAAACATTTTATATATTCATTTGTGCCTGGAGCTAATATATAAAATGGGTATGGTAAATTTTTCTTCCAAGAAAAAACAACCTAAAAACACCTAAAGCCTTTAAATTTTTTTGGGAAAATATCAACCAAATAGTTCCCTCCATCAGATTCTATATATAGCAAAACAACTTCTAAATATAAATCAAAAAAATTATGCACACATCTAATTAAACAATCCAATAACCATGGTGTAAAGTAATAAAAAATAATTCATCAGCAATAAACAAAAATAAAATTAAAAAAAACCAAGAAAAAATAAAGATTAAGATATCTATCATCACAAAACATGTAATTTATCTGGTTATATTTAATAAATTTCTTTATCAAAATAATTTTTTAATAAAAAAACACATAAAATTTATTGAACAATAATTATATATTAAAAAAACAATGCAAAGCTACATATGTGAAAAATCTTATAAAAAAATCAATATTCAACAAAAACATTAATATATATAAAATTAAGAAAAAACCATAGATGAATCATACTTACTTCTTTAAAAATTAAACACAACTAATATCATTTAAAAATATAACAATCTAATTAAAACATAAACCAATATTTTATTTGAAAAATTATACACAAATAATGCATTAAGCAAAAAAATGAAGATCAAAGTATCTAATATCGCTACATAGGTAATTTACCTAGTTATATTTAATAAATTCCTTTATCAAAATAAATTTATAATAGAAAAAACACATAAAATTTATAATAGAAATCGACACACACATAAACTTTATTGAACAATAATTTTATAAAAAACAAAGCAATGCAATGTTGCTCATAACATATAAAATTTATTGAACAATAATTAAAAAAAAAAAAAAACAATGCAAGGCTGCATATATAAAAAAATCTTATAAAAATCAATATTAAAAAATAATCTATATAAAAAAATTTAAAAAAAAAAAAAAAACACAGATGAATCATACATAGCTCTCTAAAAATTAAACACACTTAATATTATTTAAAAATAATCACAATCTAATTAACACATAAACCAAAAATTTATTTAAAAAACATATATAAATAATGCATTATTTAAGAAACTAAAAATGTTAAAAAAAAAAAAAAAAAAAAACCAAGACAGGCGTTGTTGAGCCTGGTAAGTCAGGCCCAGCACCTGGCCTAATAAAGCAATGACCCGCATGCAGGCTTGCAATGCCAAGCCCAAGCATTAAAAAAATGACACGTCATCTATGTCAACAGACGATGAGTTGCCTAGAAAACCAAGAATCTAGCCACTATGGTGGCCGAAAAAATGGTCACACAAAATCTCATTTTCAACCACCCAATTTTGACCCAAAACACTCTACAGACATTGTTAAACTAATCCATGACCACCAAAAAAAGCCCCATAACCCGAAATCCACCCAAAATAAAAATTCTTCCCGATCTTAAATCTATTATTTTAGGTGTTTTCAAGGTAAAAAAAAAAATACCTAAATGTAACCCCTCTCATCATATGAAACCTCTTAACATAAAAATCATTCATTTTAGTATCCTGAATCTTTACCAACGACCATTTTCTCTTTCTAGATCGGAATCCAGTAACTCCCTCTCTCTCCTCCCAAAAGAAACGGACTAGAAAAAAAAATGAAGTAAGACATCAAAATATATTGTCTTGAAGTTCAAGGGATTGGCCACCTGATATCTAAAAAATATGAGGAATTAAAATGAATGTTTCAATAAAACTTTCAACCCGTCCCATGTTACCCAAAAGTTTTACTTCAATCCCTTATCTTTTAATTCAATCCTCCATCCTAAAAAAAATGTAATTGGGGGCTAATTTAGACTCAAAATAGCCAAATCACGTAAAATAAAAGTTTAAAGATCAAAGTGAAAATTATCAAAAAAAAATACATTGTTCCAATCCACAATAAACTGTGAGAAAGTGCACAGTATTTTTTGCTACAGTAAAAGGCTAATGCCTTTTAGTTTTTTGTTGTAACTAGATTTGTGCCTTGTGCTCCACCAAGGTGGGCAAAAGTTTCCTCAATGTAAAAGGAAAAATGATAAGAAAAAAAAAAACGAGAATTAAGTTATTGGTTCAATTAGTAATTTAAATAATATGATTAAAAAAATACATAAACAATAAATAAACTGATAAAAAAAACAAAAAAAAAATAAAAAGAACATGTTCTAAATCTATCTGGATTATGAAATAATTCAATGTTGAAGGATAAAATTAAAAAAAAAAACCCTAGTTAAACCGAATTAACTCGTAAACTTTGTGACCATAATATAAAATTGAGATAATATCATAGAAAGAAATGTAAGAAAAAAATTTGAAGATCAAATCATAAAAAATCAAATGAGAACATGATAACCTTAAAAATTATATATGGCTTGACCAACCAAACTTAATTGTCTCTTTGTCAAATAGACTATAACTGAGAACCAAAATGAAAATACAAAAATATCCTTACACACTTTTTCTTTTTCTTTTTTCTTCTAAGAGTAATTTCATCCATTTAAAATTTCTATTTTTAAGATTAGTGAGATTTATAGTTGAATCCTACTTTTAAGATTATGATCAAATGGTTGATGTGCATTTTAAAAAAATTCTCAATGTGTAGCATTACTCAAATTTGGAAATGCCTTTTTCGAATAATATTTAAAGCCAATTGTCATGAAAGCGATGAACATAGTATTTTATAAAAACAAATGTTTTTCACTAAAAGTTTTTAGTGATAATATTTTTCTATATTTTTTTTATATTAACAAATCAAAACCATAAAAAAACACATAAATAAATATTAATTTGATGAAATAATATTTTAAAAAATATGTTAAAAAATAAATAAATAAATAAATATAAGTGCATGTTTGGCAACATATTAAAATAATATAGTAGAGAGAGTTTTTAAAAAATATATATTTTTAATTGAAAATATATTAAAATAATATTTTCCTATATTTTGTTATATTAACAAATTAAAATCATAAAAAAAATATAAACAAATATTAATTTGATATTTTTTAAAAATAAAAATAAAACTAAAAAACATGCTAGAACAAAAAAAAAAAAAAAAAAAAAAAAAAACCTCCTCGTGTGCAAAGCTAAAATAAATAAATTGAACTTTGCACTATTTTTAAAGCTATATGGCTGGGAAGCAAGGTCGAAAGTTGGCTCATATATATGATTGTGGAAGAGCTAAATTAGGCTTATCCGGAGAACATTGACTAGGAGCAGGGGATAGCAGATATTTTGGTTGTGTAGCCAATGAGGATAGTGGAACCAAGCCATTCAGTACTGTAGAGGATGGGGTTCTTGATAGTGAAATGCATCATCATGATCCATAACCTCGCCTCAAAATCATTGAGGTGGTGTTTGATATATTGGATTAAAGGACCTACTAATACGGTTCAACCACGTGATACAATCCAAGTAAGGTCAGATTCGGATTTTGATGTAAAAAACGCAACAGTCCAGGTTTACAGCAACAGTCATAATTCTCAATCTGACCGTTGGATCGGGATAATATTTTATGTGGACTCTCCAGACATATCTTACTACCTTGGGTTAAAAATTCAGGTCAATCGGAGTTCGGGAAGGAACCGCAATACTGGTCAACGGAGGCTGTACGGATTTTGTTATTTACTTCCATTTGACTTGTGAACTTCCTATTTGGTTAGGATTCTTTTCCTACAAGGATGTGGCAACTGGTTTTGGAAATTTCCTAGTTCCACAAGGATCTTTAATGAGCTGCAATATAATCTACAAGTGTGGCAGTGATTCATTAATGTTTCAGAATCCTTTTCTTATAAGGATTCCTTATTCATCCTAGCTACACAAGGAAAGAAGGGCTGGTGGTATTTAATGACAGATTAGTTATTTTTATTATTTTCTTTAATGTTTGGGCTTAATTAAAACTTTGTTTTGAGATAGGGTCCAAGGCTTGTTTGGATCAGGTTATGGGCTTTTAAGTTTAGGGTTTTGGGCCAGTTTTGAGTGGACCTCATATAAGTCCACATAAGGGGTCCATTAGAGTTAACTTTTCAAGAACTATTTAAACTCATGTAAGCCACAATTTCGGCAGCTTTGATGATTATTATTCTAAATTTTTTCAGTTTTAACGTGTGAGAGTGATTCTTGCATTCTTCAGTTCTTGAACGAACTGAATCTGACTTATCGAAGATTAACTGGCTTCATGGCGTCATTCTACTCATTCCAATAGTGTTGGTGCCTTGGGGCAGGTTTCCATTGTGTCGCACTCATATCAGACCTATTTCGGCTTTCCGGGATCAGATCTCAATCTTGATTGTGGGTTGCGTGACCACGTGATCACGAGGTTCGCATCACCTACGATGATAATTTTGTGTGTATTTGAATGGTATAATTTTATTTTATTTTTTGGTAATGTGTAAATCTATTTTAGTGAAGAAATTTTTATTTAAAAGGAGTGAATAATCTTGTCTAATTCTTTAAAGGATTAACTGAGTTAATGTGTCAATAAAATGATAAAATTAATTATTATCAAAGTCTTAAAACTCAACTATGAAATTAATCAGGGTAAGGCTTAGATTATGGATCGGGTTGATTATTGACCAGAGTCAACTTAAGAATAAAAACATTTATTATTATAGTTTTAAAATCTGACTCAATGGTTGACTCAGGGCAAGTTCTAGGTTACATGTCAAGTTGACCATTGACCCGGGTTAATGTAAGGATAAAAATAAACTCGACTCAAGAGTCAACCCGGGTTTAGTTTTGGGTCACGAGTTGGGTTGATCATTGACCTAGGTCAATGTAATTATAAAAATAATTATTCTCGTAATTTTAAAACTCAATTAGGAAGTAACTCCAGGGTAAGACTCGGGTTACGAGTCAGAATGATCAACCCATGCCAAGGCCTAGATCAAGGGTTTGGATAATCAACTCAGATTGACTCGGGAAAATATAAAAATAAAAATGATTAATACCATAGTTTTAAAATCTAACTAGGAATCGATCAGGGTTACAGATTGAAAAGATCTATATAAGGATAAAATTAATTATTATCTTAGTTTTTAAATATAGAGGATTGACATGAGAGAAGGCCTAAGTCACGAGTTAAGGATTAATCCAAGTTAACTCAAATTAAAAAAAAAAAAAAAAAAAAAAAAAAAAAAAACCTTATTTTGAGCAAAGCAAATATATATTAATCTAGTATAAAACATACCAACCATAAAAACAAGATAGTAATTTGTCATTTACAATCTAGTTCTATCTAAAGAAAAATCTATTCCCTCTTTTTATCGTACATTAGATTGTTCATTACTTTTCGAGAACATTATTATTCCTTCTCCGTCATCACGTTTGTGACCAAATTACCAAACTAGTCTCTCTTTCTATCATAGAATCCTAATAAAAACTATTTATGAAATTTTTTATCTTAAAAAAACATAAATTCCAAAAGTCATGATATCATGAAGTGGACTAGATAAATAATATTACATGTAATATGATATATAAATAATTAATGTTCTATATAATGATAATAAAATTTTCGTATCATATATAGCAAGGCTAATAATAATATTTCCTAAAAACATGGGAAAATAAAAATGAAACATAATTTAACATAATCCCAAAAATTAAGAGAATACTTCATAATGTAGCATTGTATTTGTATATGGTTTTCCGGTTACAAGACTTTCTTGAAAATTTGATCATTTAATGTCACGAAATTTAAAATCCAAAAAACAAAAAAGTCTAAGGAGTCGTCTAATTTAGCCACTTTTAAAAAATTTGGAGTGATATCTATTAGGGGTAAGGAAAAAAAATCAATTAAACCGAGAAAATAAAAAAAATAACTGAAAAAACCGAACTGTAAAAAAAACCGATTAAATCGATTAAAATTTTAAAAAACCAACCGGTTCGGTTCACTTTCAATTTTATAAGTCTAAAATATAAAAAAAAATCGAAGCAAATTGAACCCAAACCGGGAAAAAAAAAAGCCAAACAAAAAAAAAATCAAACCAAATCGATATAACCGGTTTTTATCCTAAAAAATCAAACCGAACCAAAACCGGTTGGTTTAAATAAGTTTCAGTTTGGTTTTGGTTTTTTTTTTAAAATTCGGTTTGGTTATTTTTCTTTTTAAAAGACTGAACCAAACCAAAAATAATCAATATGTATTATTATAATTAAAAAAAAAAAAAAGTAAAAGAGCTATTAAATCACTTGGATTCAAACAGTATTTCTCACGAAAAATTTTGGGATGTCTCGTGAAAAGTTTTACTTCGTATTATATGAAGTTACTACGATAGTTGAGGAACTGGAAGAACAATTCTATTAGTGTTTTTTTTTTTAAAAAAAAGGTTATTTTTTTTATATGCCGATTGGTGACCATTTTTTTCTCTATGCTTTTTTACTTTTAGCAATGCTAAATCAAATCTTTCACTTCACCGGCTTTTAAATACTCATTTTTTATGCCCCTTGTAAATAAAAAAAAAAAAAAAAACCTAAAAGAGCTCATTAAATTACTGTACATTGTATCTGTTTTTATTGTCGATTCAAGTAGTATTTTTCATGAAAAATTTTGTGATGCCTCGTATATTAGCATTACTAACAACCATAAAAGAATAGGAAAATTACCCTCATCATCTTGTAATTTAGTTATATTTTAATTTTGTTTTAAATTTTTTTAGAACTTACCGTTTATATTCTGAGTCAATCCAAATTTTTAAATTGAACAAAATAACCTAAGAATCATTATATATATATATATATATATATATATATATATATATATTATTTTTAAAATTGAACTAAATGACCAATTTTTTTCACTTTGTCTCTCTTTTATACACCAATTTCTCTAACATTAATTGATCTGAACCCAAATCAAGGTGTTAGTCTAATGTTTTTAATAGATTTTTCTTACTTTTCTTGTCTTAAACAACTAAATACCTAAAGTTTTTAGAATAAATGTGAAATACATTTATAGTGCTTATGACCTTCTCATGAAATGGAAATTTTTTTTGTGGAATGCCATACCTTTACTAATGTCTCCCTTCGTAGGATCATTTGGTGGTGGATCTCAAGTGGTTGTTGGTGTTGGATGTGGTTGTCGGTGTACTACTATTGATATGTGATGTGCTACAACAATTAAAGAAATAAATTGTGTCAGATTTAAGCAATGGCTGATTTTGAAATGATAATCCTAAGAGTCATTAGTTGATCCTCGTACAAGAAGCACTTCATCTTTGTTTTAGCTACTTCTTACCTCGCAATGGTTGAGCCACAAAACCAAGCAAACTAATCTCCATTTTACCATATTGATACAGATGAGGATGATGACAATGTTAAGGAACTCAAACAAGATAAACCTAGCAAAGGTATTTTCATTGGTCACTTACTTGAATAAACCCTTTTTTTGTGAAGAAGAAATGATAAATCGATCATAAAACTACTATTGTTGTTGTCATTGTGCTCTAAAAACCATGTTCATCATATCTTCGTTAACCCAAAAGACAACACTAGGAACTTGTAATGCCCATAACGAGTCCTAAAAGCAATTTTAGGAATATCCTCATTCATAATCCTCAACTGGTGATACCCCGATCACAAATCAATCTTTGAGAAACATTGAGCTCCCTGTAACTGATAAAAAAGATCATCAATGTAAGGGAATGGGTATTTATTCTTAATAGTGACCTTGTTCAACTGCCTATAATCTATACATATCCTCATTAATCCATCCTTCTTCCTTACAAATAAAACAGGTGCTCCCTACGGAAATACACTCGGATAGATAAACTTTTTATCTAGCAAATCTTGAATATGCTCCTTCAACTCTTTTAATTATACTGGAACCATCATGTAAGGTGCCATAAAGATTGGTTTCGTTTCTAAAACTAGATCAATACAGAATGTGATCTCGCTATTAGGAGGTAGTCCAGGTAAGTTATCGAGAAAAACATTAATTGAACCTTTTTAATTGACTTTTTTTTGGAGTGATGTAAAGTGTTGTCGCACGTGCAGGCACAACATAACGTTGATGTTGGGATCGAGGAGTTGCCACCTAGTTACTTGGTTTAGAGTCATTAGAAGACCCAGTGGAGTAGTCTTATATGAAATTCTAGGATAGGGGGTTGGTTATGACTAGAGAATGTATTAACACCCTTAGCACATCTTACCTGGGGTAAGTTGCATTGTATGATCTAAATATGGCTTAAAGATATTAATGAGTTCCTAATTGATGGTCCATCCATGGCTTAAAACAAAAATTTACTCTCGAGAATAACTCCAATATTTTGAATTTATAATTGGCTAATATACCCAAATAAATTCTCGTTGGAAAAAAAATCCATATAAGTGCCCTAACAAGGGTTTTCCACAACTCGTTATCATGGTGAAAATACTCTCAATTAAAATTTGTGAATATCCAAAATAATCTTGAAAATTTTTGAATCAACTCCTGGTATTTAAATATCAGCCTATTTGTAGGTCCAATATTCATATAGAATGTTGACCATTAATTCTTTAAAAAAAAAAAAAAAAGAAGGTTTTTGAAAATATTGGTCAAGTTCTCATGAATTCAATAAACTGGTTATTAAATCTAAAAAATATATACTAAGATATTTTTAATTTTTTTGTATATAAAACAATTTCCAAATCATACCATGTCTTTTTTATATTTTGTTTTAAGCCAAAATACGTTTTATTTTTTTTTATTTTTTTGAGAGACTTGGTTGTATGCATACCAAATAAAACATATTTTTTTAAAAGAGAGAATTTTATAAAAATATTTGAGGTTTTCGATGAAAAGCGAGTATTTTAATAATAGGTCAACATCTTAGAGTATAAGTTTACAACCTTGATATTAAATAAAATTATTGAAAAAAACATGCAAAGGACCCATAAATAATTTTAAATTGGTCTTTAAATGTTTTTTTAATTTTTTGGAATTTATTGGGGGCCTATTTGGAAAAACAAAATCATTTTTATTTAAAATTGTCAAAATTGATCTGAATGTGTGTTTGCCAAAAAACCCTTTAGGCAAAAAAATTTCTTATAAAAAACAATAACAAACCAAACAAAACCTTAGTACCTGACCTTAAAAAATCAATCGGGTTGACTCGAAAACATTGGTTCAACCCTGAACCGAACCAAAAACTATGGTTTGACCCGAAACTAAAGCAAAACATATAGTTAAATTAGAAATAGATAAAAACTAAAAAAAACAAACAAAAACATAAAAATTTCTAATAAAAATATATCAAACACCAAGAACATGATAAACATTCAAATTGAAACCCAGCAAACACAAATAACAAACAAGACATGTCTTTTTGCAATAAAGGGTAAGATTTTATTTGTAATCATGCATAGATCAAGAATCAACACATTCATTTTCTTTTATTAATAATTAAAAGCTACGATTTGATCAAAATATATTTGGGTAGTTGAAAAAACCCTAGAATCTAAATGCATGAATAAATGTTATTGATGCATTTTAACCCTATATTATTTGGTAAAGATGACAAGCTAACATGTTTGCGCCAACAATTAACCCAAAACAATTCAAAAACAAGAGGCTAGTGCAAAATTCATGCGAAAAGCATAAACCTAGAATCTAAAAAAAATCCAAAAATTTAAGAATTAATGTTGAAACCTAGATTTAGCCTTTTACGCCTCTAAACACATTGTTTTTTATCCTCACAAACTATATTATCAATACCAAGCATGGTTGAACCCAAAAAACTAACAAAAAAATATCAAATTATCACAAACATGTATTAAATTCCAACTTCATAATTATAGCTCTAATGATAGCCAACAAAAACATCAAAATTCGATTCAAAATTGAAACCCAAATCATGCTCAGAAACCAAAAACATATACTAACAAAACAGAAAAGACATCAAACATCCATTGTCACCCTTTGGTAGAATCCAAAACTACCTTATTTTATCAAAATCAATCATAAACATATTGTCTTGACACTCAATAACATCAACAACAACTCTAAACTAGATTTAAAGAATAAAAACATTTTTTATGTATTAATCAAAACAAAACTAAAAAACATCATAATATTAAAACAAGTTAAAAAAAAAAAACCATTAAAAAAAAGGTTTAAACATTAAGAAAGCATGAATGGAAAGGCCACATGGACTTCACCCTTGAGTTTATACATTGTTATACCTTCTTTAAGCTTACTAACTATAGATTGTTCTTTTTTGTATTATTTTCTTTTCTTCTTTCCCTTTCACTTCTTTTCTTTCCAAAGCTTTTTAGACCTTCTATGTTAGGTCTATTAACAAAGTATTTCCCCATGTTTTCTTCTCCTTTCTTTCTCCTCTGATTTCCAAGGGTATTTATAGGGTTTTTCTAGGTTTTCTTGGTGAATTCCCTCAAAGATTGATCAAAGTTTACCCCTTTAATCAAAGTAAGAGGGTTCTGGACAAAAGCTAACATTTGAAAGCTCTTGTACTAGGTTGGTTTTGCAATTGTGATTTTGATTTTAGGGTGTTTGATGGTTTTGCTAGACTTAGATAGCTATTTATGACCTTTTGATTTTAAAAGAGAAGCTTTAAAGCCATTGATAAGAATCCTTTGAAAAGCTTTAAGTATGAACACACAAAAAAATGGGTGGTTTTTGAAAAATATATGTCATTGTCAAGGTTGATTGAGTTAACCATTTTCGAAGTTTTTCCAGAGCAACTCTAATGTAAATTTCATAGGAAACCACCTGAAGTTGGTAGAGGATGTCACACATTTCATTTAGATCCAACCTTGCTTAATTTGAAGGTTTGTGGCTTCGCATTCATTTGTTCAAATGTGCCAACTCAATTAGCCCAAAATCTAAAAATGCAAGGAAGCTAATCGCAAACAAGATATTGGAGACTTTTGTGGAAGAATTGGGATGTAAATCTCCAATTTTATAGGCATGAGGTTGTAGATGAGGTGTTTCTCAATTTAATTGGTGGTAGTTACAACCCCTAAAATGGTCGGAGACACCACATTCATTTCCCTAATTATGTTTACTCAATCATCCAAAAATTTTAAGGACAGAGATGAACAGTGGGTGAATGACATGTTGTCTTGGTTAAACCCTAGGAATTAAGGTTTTTTTTAATTTTGGTCTCTACTATTCCCATTCCTTTTAGTTGCACCTATAATTGTCTCCTAACTTTTAATTATATACAATTGCACCCCTATCAAATTCAAATATCAACCTTAGAGCTCAACGTCTTTTATAGACGAGTCCTTGGTTTTCAATTTGTTCAGTTTCATCCTTAATTGACCATTAAAATTTCAATTCCTTTTAATTTGGCCCTTGATTTGACTAATTTCTACCCCTAAAATTACATGCCACTACAGTTTGGTCCTTAGCCTTGAGAATCTACAATTAAGTCCTTAAATGGCCTCCAAACTTTATTTTTTTCATAATTAAGCCCACGCTTCGTCGCAAGCTTAATATTTGAAGATATCATTTTCTACCTTAAAATTAATATTTAAAAAGATATATTAAATAAAATTATTTGTAAATAACTTGATCTTGGTTAACATATACTAATTTAAAAATATACTAGATTTGTTTCCGACGCTTCGTCGCAAGCCATGTAATTGTTTTTTTAAGTAAAAAAGAATAATATGGTAAAAATATTTGAGACCTGAGTCATTGGTTCAATCAATAATTTAAATAATATGAACAGGAAAAAAAAAAAGCAACAATAATAAATAAACCGAGGGAAAAAACAATGAAAAATTGGTAAAAGAACCAGACCTGAGACCATCTAGATTACCAAACAATCAAATATTGAAAAATAAAACTGTAAAAAAAAAAAATATAGAAGAACCATGTTAAACCGAGTAAATTCACATAATCCACGACCATAAGCATAAGATTGAGATAATCTCATAAAAAATACAACAAAAAAAAATTGAATGATAAAATTAAAATAAATCAATTTAAAAAGGACAAAAAAACATAAATTCAAACTGTGTTAATCTTCAAAACCGGTGATCCTAGTCATGAACCTAAGGCTAACTTTATAGAAGGCAAACTATAAAAAAGAACAAAGTAAAACTAAAAAAAAAAAAACATTAACTTAAAAAAAAAAAAAAGAAGAAGAAGAAGCAAGCTCGGGTGAACCTTATAAACCTAGTCTTATCTCTAAAACTCATAATCTGTAAAATTCTAGATTCGAGTTCTATCATGAAACATAATTCACAACTAATTTATTTTTGAAGATGAAATCTTGAAAAAATATTAGTAAAAAAACTTGCAAAAGAAGAAAAAATAATAAAAAAAAACGAGGATAAAAGTTGATAAAAAAAAAAAACTCAAGGATAATGAAATTATATATAAAATAACAATTTTATAAATAGACCCAAACAAAATAAATAACAATAAAAAAATAGAGACTAAATTTGAAAGATTAAAAACCAAGGGTGAAATTAAAAAAACAATTGTGATTTTATAGACTATTCAAATTTAAAAAAAAATAGTAATAAAAAGAACAAATACTAAATGTGAAGGAAAAATAAATTGCAAGGACTGGTTTGAAATTTTTTAAAGGGTTGTCATAGAATTCGAGGTGGAGAGAAAGGAAAAGAGAGAGAAAATGGTCATGGACACCAAACTTGAGAAGCTTTAAGGACACGCATCAGCTCATCGTATAAAGGATACTGAATTCTTTTAAACGTTGTCATGAAAGATAGTGTTTGGTGACTGAACAATCCTAAACGCATATATAAAAAATAATTATGTGATAATAAAAATATCATATAACTCCAATATAGTTAAAAGGTATTTCTGCCATGGTAATTTCATCATTAAATAAATATTTCCAGGAGAATTAGTTTTTTTTTATTGTATAATAAATTTATCATTAAAAGAAAAAAAAGTTAGAGACATAGTGAACTGCTACTCATATGGATCTGGGGATTAGCATGAACATAAAATTCCTCGTCAGCAAGCAATCAGTCAATTAGGGGAATGGAATAATAATGCTTTGTTAAATCCGGTCGGGTTTTCAAGCATCGATGATGACCAAGTAAAATAAACCCAAAAAGCCATCCCTGCCTTGCTCTGCCCCTCCCCTCCCTTCCCCTGTCTTCTACACACACACACACCTCCGCAATCCTTCTCTATCCATTCCATCCTCCAATCGGTTCACCCATCTCTGCTTCACTCTCAGGTCTCTCTCTTTTCGTTCCGCTTGTTTGGTTGTCGGGAAAAAGTTTCATGCTTTAAAACTCAGTATACTGATTCTTTGTCTGAATTGTTTGTTTTTTCACTGAATCATAAATGATGAAAAGACGGGCTGAATTTTTGTTGGAATTTCCAATTTGGGGTTTTATGGGTATGATTTATATGATTATTACTGGCTTGAAATTTGTGTTTTGGTTAATGGGTATCGGTAACTTGTTATCTATGAAATGGTCCTTTTCTTTATTTAAATTTGTAGATTTTTTCTTTTTCTTTTTCTTGGTGAAGATTCAATGGGGACAGCCTCGTCAATGCTAACTCAGTATGACTTAGAAGAGGTTCAACTACACTGCCATAATCTATGTAATGTTGTTTTTTCCTTATCTTGTTTCTCCGTCTCTCTACTTATGTTATTTTGATGTTTTAGCTCTCAATTTGGTGTTTTTTTTTATTGAGAAATTTAGTCTCCCAGCAAGAAATAGTGTCACTGTATCAAAGGTTTTGCCAGCTAGATCGAAATGCAAAGGGGTTTATCTCAGCTGATGAATTCTTATCAGTGCCTGAGTTTGCAATGAATCCACTCTCTCAGGTAATC
Organism: Populus alba; assembly: GCF_005239225.2. Lineage (NCBI taxonomy): Eukaryota > Viridiplantae > Streptophyta > Magnoliopsida > Malpighiales > Salicaceae > Populus > Populus alba. The sequence continues at coordinate 4,735,792 of NC_133286.1, read as the reverse complement.
TTTTTGGCCCAAGTTTATATTAATTAATGGAGAACTAACTGGACATTGAATTTATGTTTTTTTTTTCTTTGTTCATTTTATGTTGAGAGCATGGGTGGATTTCTGGCTTCTTGCAGAGGCTGCTTAAAATGCTTGATGGCTTGAACTTCAAGGACTTCGTTGCCTTCTTATCTGCTTTCTCTGCTAAAGCAAATATGGAGCAGAAAATCACACGTAAGTATTTGATACCTTGATTTTACAATATTTGAATTTGATCACAACTTATTCATGATGATTTGTTTCTATTGGTTTTACCTTGTAGGTGGGAGTAAACTAAATAGTTTATAGATGTGTTATGAGGACTAGAGAAAGCATGTGGTGACTTGTAAGACATATTAGTCATGTTAAACTTGTTTTGAGAGCTTTATGATTGGAAAAAAAAAAAAAAAAAAAAAGAGGAATTAGTTGTTAATATGATGGAATTTATCCAGTTAGGCCAGCATTACGTGTATTACATGCATAATGCACCTTTTACCCTTGCCATTCTTTCATTTTGGGTTGCCATTTCCATGTTGATTGAGAATATTTATTGTCCTAACTCTGAAGAAAGGTAAATGTTCTGCTGTTTTTGGTGTTATTCTAATATTATTGAATGTCTTTGTCCCAGTTATTTTCAAAGTATATGACTCGGATGGGAATGGAAAAATATCTTTCAACGACATACTAGAAGTTCTTCAGGATTTATCTGGTGTATTCATGTCCAATGAGCAAAGAGAGGTATAACCAAACACTTCCTGTTCTGTTATCTGATCCTGCTATTTGCAACACCATAAGATTTGAGGTTTGATATTTGCAGCAAATATCCCGAAAGTTCATAATGCATGAAATCATTTATGAAAGACATTATAGATGAATGTTTGGGAATTATTGTAGATGGTGTCTTTGTCATTAAGGGATGAAATGATCAGGTCATGACTTATTTGAAAGGAGTTAATTCAATGTCTGTCTGGCTGATGACCATCATATTGATCCATTTCCTTTAATGAGATCATCATGTTTTATGATGGTTTCCACTTGATTTAATATTTCTTTATGGCTGGTTATTTTGAAATTTGCAATTTGTTCGAACGAGGGAATCATCTATATGCTAGCATCTATATTGTTAATATATTGGTATTTATCTGGACCTTTTTTGCTACTATTTTAGGTAAAAACATAGCATGAGTAATTTTGTGTTGCTGCCACATGTCACTGTTTCTTCAGATATCACACTAGCATAATTAATTCCTTGCACTTTCTCTCATTTGTCCTGCAGAAAGTCTTGCTCCAAGTTTTGAAGGAGGCGGGTTACACAAGGGAATCATACTTAATGCTGGATGACTTTATTAAGGTGTTTTACATTTTATTTGTATTTACTTCTGCTAACTTAATTGTCTAGAATACAGTATTTCTTATTACAATTAAATGAAATTTAATTAATTAATTTGATTTACTTCTTATTGACTAACAAAAGAGTAGAGTCGAAGAGAGCGAGGATACATGCATCTCTATCAGCACCAATAGGTTAGAAATGAAATTTGATTAATTTTATTTTGACTGGTAGAATAAAGAGTTGTTGCGAGGATCATCCACACGAAAGCTACATATTACATTATCTTCTGTACCTTTCTTTGCTAAAACATGTGTTAGCTAGCATTGGCAGATTTTTATGAATACAAGGGTAAGATAATTCAGGGGGTTGGAAAGGCCTGTGTGCCCTCGTAAGGGATTTAGAACTGATATTTTATTCTTAGAAAATTACAGAATAATTCAGTGCGAATCTTAGACTCTAAAAGTTGCCATAAATATCAATGTTTGGAAGATAGTTCAAACTGCATTATTTTGTAATGCTGCTGCATTCCCAGATAAGCACAAAGAGATCGCACTATCTTAAGAACTTTGGTATTCAGGGCTCATACAGCATGAAATTCCTGTTGATCTTACAGGCCATCCTGCTGTCTGTAACTGTCTATTCCCATGCTGTTCATTCGAGTGCTATTTTTCTGGCGTTTAGTCCTGTATTTTTTCTAGAGACCTTGGGTGGTCGTTGGCTAGGATGCTCCTTTCTCAGTAATGGATTTTAATTATTATTGTCTTTTCTACCAGCAAATACTTTTAGCCGTCTTAAGAATGGGTTGGAATTTTCATGTCTCAGTTTTCTTTTTCTTCGTTTAATTTATTCTATATTATTTATTTGTGGGAAAGGAGGAAGAGGGTGGGGGTTGTTCTTCCTTTTAGTGAAGTTTTGATGTGAGAAAACCTGTAATAGAGACTAGACTAACGCAGCAGTGTACATTTCATCTTGAGTTCTTGTATATAGTTTTAGGTCTTCAATTGTTTATTATTATTATTATTTACTCTTTTCTTTTTCTACTCTCTTTTGAGTGAAAAGGCAACCGAGGGTTGAAGAACAAAAATGCTTGGTTTTCCTTAGTTGTCCCGCTCTAAAATTTCTAAGTTTTCTCTATTGACACGCATGAGCATGATGCTAAGTTAAGATCATCGTATCTGGTAATTTCATGTAGAAACCCACCTAAATGGTCCGATCCAGTCTACATGTTCCTTGCAATATCCTTTTGAGCTATTCAATGATGGATTTTGCTTTGTATGCGAGGCAGGTTTTTGGAAATTCTGGCCTAAAACTGGAGGTCGAAGTCCCAGTTGACTGAGCAACCCAGCAGTCTCTCCATGCTCAATGTACGGAAAACAACCCTCTACTACAGTGATCTAATTGGCATGACACACACTTGTAATAATGTCTTGTATCCTTGAGGAACAGATTGAGCAGCCTTGTGTATTGGAATAATCTTTTGGCTTCCCTGTAAATGGTTCGTTATCACAATGAAATTTTCCAGTCTCTCATGGTATGATTAGCATTTAGCAGTTTACAAATTCTTGTTCTGGTGCCATGCGTTTTATTCAGAAAGGATTTGTTTAGTTTATAAGGTTTGTGGGGTTGTATGGTTGCTACTACTATTGAAGGTTTTGGAAAAATAAATAATTTTCTTCGTTAATTTTTTTATATTTTGTATTGTTATATTTTCTAAGTTTTTTTATTTATTTATTTGAAAGGAATATTTTTTATATATAAAAGGTTGTGAGCCTTCTAAGTATTTTGAAAGTCTTCTCATAGCAATGATGTTCTTGTTTTTTTAAGTGGTTTGATTTGTAATAAACTTTGTTATTAATCACTCTTGTTGTGGTATTACAGCTATGTGTCAATTGATATCAAAGCTTAATAATTTCCGTTGATTTTGATTGGAGGTTGTGTAAAACATGTATCAAAGCTCAATGATTTTTAATAGATAATTGTGTGATGTTGAAAAATCATTGTTGGAAGAAATCACGGAATATAACGTGCTTGTGTAAAAAAGGATGAGGAAATTTCTCCTTGGAAAAAAGATATTTTTGAATTAATTAATTGTTTTTATTTGAGGTAATTGTTATTGAAAATTTTAATAGTATGATTTAGAATAGGTGATCTATACAAAGGTTTTATGTTATAAATTTATGATGAAATGATTCATACAAAGATATTGGGTTAGGAATTCATGATATGGGTAGCCAACACAATATATTAGGGATTTAGGATAGAGTGAATCACATGCATAAAGATGTTTGTAGATTTTTTTATTTTGTATTATTATATTTTTCTAGATTTTTTCTTATTTGGAAGGAATAGTTTTTATTTTATTTTATTCTTCTTATCCAATATTATTATAAGTGTTTTCTATTTTTTTTTTTATATAAAGAGTTGTAATAGTTGTTTGGTAAGTAAAGACATAATGAATAAAATTAAGTATTTTGAAAGTTCATAATAACAATGATGTTCTTAATTTTTAAGTAATTTGACTTGTAAAAAAACATACTATCATTAAACCCTATCTAAGTTAGTTGGTATTAGAGTTATGTGTCAGTTGGTATAAGAGCCTAATAATTTTTGGTATTTTTTATTGGAGGTCACAGAGAACATGTATTAGAACTTAATGATTTATAGTAGTTAGTTCTTGTATGTTGTTGAATAACCATGGTTGAAAGACATTGGAGAACATTATGTGCTTGTGTAGGAGAGAATAGGGAGATTTTTCTTAGAAAAAATATGTTCAAGAACTAGTGTGTTGTTTCTATTTATGTCAATTATTGTTATTGGTGTGACTCATGATGGGGTAACCTATATAAAAATATTATGTTATGAATTTATGATGAGGCTTAGGGGTGTTCAAAAAAACCGATCAACCGATTAAACCGAAAAAACAGAGAAAAAATTAACCGAAAAAACCGAACCGATAAAAAAACCGAATAAACCGATTAAAAAATAAAAAAAATTCACTTGGTCCGGTTCGGTTCCGGTTTAAAACAACTTAAACCGATTAAACCGACCCAAACCGAACCGGTTTAAAAAAAGTATAAAAAACAACCGCCCCCTCATTTCCAGCCGCCCCCCCCCCCTCATTTCCAGCCTTCACTTCGCTTCCATTTCCCTTTCCCCCTTCTCAACCACCCCACCCCATCCCCCTCATCTTCAATCCTTAACACAAGAAACACTAACCTTAATTGCTCAAGCCCCTTCGAAACCATAGTCACAAGATTTTGCTATATACAAGCCTCAAATCTTTAACACACCCGTTTCTAAGAAAAAAGAGGGGGAATTTTGGAGTTTTTGCAGAGGCAGGTTTTGTTGAAAAATTCGAAGGGAGGTTAAGGGAAGTGGAGACAACGGAGCTTTGTATTAGATTTCAAGCCATTTGTGGAAAGTTCAGAAGGTTTGGATTGCAGTTTTGGTAGGAAGGAAAAAGGATGTGGACTGTAGAGTATCTCTTCTGATGAAGTTTGTTTAGGCTTTGAGTGGTGGTGGTTGTGGTTCTTGGCTCTGCTGTCATCTTCTTGAACTTATTTGATTACCCTTGCAAAGAACAAATCCAGAAGCAGAAGGGTCGGTTTTGGCAGACAATAGTCATTATCAAAGGGAAGCGAGTGAACAATGATTATCGCTGTTACCATGGAACAATCCGGTTTTTTTGGGTTTTTTTGCTAAAAAACCGACCCGAACCGAACAAAACCGGTTCGGTTTGAACCGGTTCTCGGTTCGGTCCGGGTTGTTAATATATAAAATACTATTTTTCGGTTTGGTTGTATTTTTAAGTTAAAACCGGACCGAACCGGACCGTGAACACCCCTAATGAGGCTACTCACATATATGTATTGTATGAGAAACTCATGATGGAATAGCTAACATAAAGGTGTTAAAGACCTAAAATAGTATAAATCACACATATAAAAATGTTTGTTAAGGTTTGAATTTTTTGAAAAGTTACTTCCAATCCAAGAGAGATAGGTGCATAAGCTTTTTTAAAAAAAATAAATATTTTTCTTAGTTAATTTTATTTTTTTATTTTATATTATTATGATTTTCTAGTTTTTTTTTTATTTGAAAGGAATAGGTTTTATATTTATTTTTTCTATCCAATATTATTGTTAATATTTTTCCATATAAAGAATTGTAATATTTTTGTAACAAATAAAACATGAATCAATAAAATTAAATATTTTAACAAATTTAATAATCCTTTGCCCTCGTCAGCATGACGTACTCTTACTGGAGAAAAGAGGGATGGAGGGTTTCGATGCTACCATGAGCTTTGAAGTTCTAAGTTGCTGTTAAATATCACTTTCGTTTCCTTCAAGATGAAGCATATGACCTAACCTCTCCGTTAATGGAGCCAAACTTCGCCTCCCTAAATATGATAATAAGCCAAAATATATTGCTGCTAAATGGCTGCAGTTCCTCAGGTTGCAGACATGTTAACCACGTCAAGTAGCAATCGCCTACATTTAACAACAGAGGCAGATCAAGAGTGAAGACATTTTCTTGCAGCTGCTTGGCAATTTCCCATGGACCTCCTCTCTCTCTGTGACAAAAGGGTCTAGATAGTAGATACTGCGCACCACTCCTTGCATCCCTGACACTCACCTTCTCTTGCAAGAAAAGCGAAGGGAGGTCCAGAAGCATGTTCTCGGTGTTTTCGAGCATGGAAACTGTGTCAGGTAAGCAACCATCATTTAACCATGCACTCTGCTATACTCCCCAACCAATCTCTTTGTCTACCCAGATATTTCTCTTTTATTCTAGTTTTTATATCTTGGATTGTCCAGCGAGCCCTTTATAGCTCTTATTTGGCTTCTCATGGTGATTGCGGGATGGCTCTTATGGTTATTCTTTGATGGTTTTGCCGTTTCCTGACATGTCAACTGTTCCTTTGTTTTCCTGGTAGGTAATAAACAATGGTCTTCTGATCAACTTGGTGCAGGAAATTTGCATGCCTTGCAAAAACTTGGAGGAATTCTGCATTGCAATAAGATGCAGATCGCAGCACTCGAGTTACAGAGTTTTTCCTCACCGAAAAACCTTTCATTTTCCAAGCTTCTGGAGAGCCCTGCAAGTATTCGTAAGCATAGAGCTGGTGATGGACTGAGGTTTTTGGATGAGATTGGAAAAGATTTCAGAGGTACAGATGCAATGGAAGAACAGCGAAGAGAAATGTTTAGGTTGATGAATGGAAAGAACCTGCTAACAGAATCAAGGGCCTCGAGTTCAAACGAGCTAGTGGAAATATCGCCAAAGAATTCTTCAAGAGTTAAAGCTTGCAGTGATTCTTCTAAAGGCAAACAACTGAAACAAGTTTCAGAGGCTGGTAAGATCAAGCAGCTAAGTAAGCGATTGAAGACTCTTGAAGAAGAAACTGAACCTATGAAGCAAGAGTTTTTCCAGCACATGGAAGAAAGAAAAAAACTGGTGGCTGAAATACACCAGCAGTTTCAGACAATCCACCATTTTCTCCAATTTGAAAATCAAGAACTTGAAGAGGGATCACATGATGATGGACCTTCGATTGTCGAATTTCTCAAGGTAATATATCCTCTCTTGTCCAAACACTAGAGAATTCCTGCAGGGTTTTTTTTCTTCTATTAAGTTATGTTTCTCTCAATTGTTTCACGTACAACAATTAGTCATCCAAATCAGGTATTATGTATTCACTTTTCCTCAAAGTTCTCATACATTTTCCTGATGAATGCTTGATTTTTGCGAGGATTACACAGACATGATCAATTACTGATTGCTTACTAACTGATAACGATGCAAATGGTATCAAACAGAAAGCAGGATTGGGACTGGCAGGGCAGAAGTACTATACTGATAGGCATCAAGATCATGCATTGTCTGAAGAGGACATGGAAAGACTAATAAGGTGGCTGCAAGAAGCTGCTGATGCAGAATCAGAACGCGTTGCTTTCAAAAAATGGATGAGAGGGCTGTCTAACTAACCACGTATAACCCTTGCCTGCTTGATAGTTTTTTATGGCCAAGGATTTGTAATTGTTGCATATATATATATATATATTATATAATATATATATATATATATATATATATATATATATATATGTTTGCGTCTGTGTTCTTCAAGATTCCACCGAGTATATTTACTTTAGTGATGTGGAAAGGGTACTGGGAGAGCATGGCATGATGTGCACTTGTTCTTTTTCTTTGTCCTATCAAAACTATGTCGTTTTTGGAGTGTGATTGTTCTCTCATTCTCTTCTTGAGCAGCACTTGTGTTTCATTTATGCCGTCGTATATATACTTGCCATCCATTGTGTACCTTATAAATAAAAGGAATCAGTACTATTTTGTATAATTAAGATATTTTGGGTGTGCTTTTTATTATTTAATTTATTTTTGGATTGTTTCATATTTGCTGTAATTGAAAGAGGGTATTGGTATATATTATTAGTTTGGGGACTGTTTGGTAATTGACAGCACATGCTAGAGCTAAATTTGAATTGTCAAATATAGACAAAAGGTGGAAATATGACGGTCCACGTGACCATAAAGTGTCACCTCTTATTTCAATATTAGAAATTTATAGATATAATTAAAACGAAAGAAGAAGACAAGAAAAAGGGCGTTTGGTCTAGTGGTATGATTCTCGCTTTGGGTGCGAGAGGTCCCGAGTTCGATTCTCGGAACGCCCCTTTTACTTTTTTAAAATTCTCAATTTCGGTGTGCTTGCGTTTTCTTTTCATCCATCCTCCACGTCATCAATTATTCAATTACTTTTTAATGGCATGGATTGGAAAGATAACAATCGCTAGGTTTTTTTTTTTTTTCTCATTTGTAAGCAAACAATAAATAAGTGTTCTTATGATTAAATCGTAGTTTATCTAATTTAAAACTTGAATTAATAGATTTGTAGATAACATGATGAAGCTACATCTTGTGGTACAAGGAATATCTCTAACCTATCACCTTGTTAGAAAATGTTACCCTTCATTGATTTAAGTGACAGATTTTGTCATTAACTTTCTAATTTAAGATTAAAGATGGATGTTTCATAGGTGTTTTTAGCATAAAAATAAGTAAAAATAAGTTATTTTCTTTGCTGGTCAAAATTTATAAGAATAAACATGTCATTTATCATAATAAATGACGTGAAATTTACTTTAAAAAGAAAAACATATAACCCTTGTAAAAAAAATTAATAATAATAAAGTCCAAGTATATGGGTCTGCTCAAGCACATTAAGCCACTCATGATGTTTAATTTTTTTTTTTTTTAGTTTTATCTTTTAATATTGAGGTTTTTATTATCATAATCTTTCAATGTTTAGTTGATTTTGGATTTGATTTTATAATTTCTTTTGTTTTAATTTTTGTAAGTTCATAGCAATATCAAAGAAATGTCTCAATATTTTGTTGATACTCAACTTTACTAGCATTTTTTTTTTATCATATAATTGAATAAAAAATAGTTAAGAAAAACAAAATTATTAGACCTAATAAAATCCATGACTCAGGTCATAAATTTAGTAAGTTAACTTATCTAAAAATTAATCTTTATAATTTGTTTTGACTTGTTTTATATAAAATTACAGTAACCTTAACCAAATATCCTAACATTGCAACTATTTTTATTATCATGTAATTAAATAAAACCTACTAAACCTAATAGCATCCATTACTCGTTCACGTTGAGAATTTGACGAATTAACTTGAGTTTATTTAAAATTTACATTTATAATTTGTTTTGATTTATTTTTTATAAAATTATTTCAAACAAACATCTTGCCATCAAATTGTTACTCAACTTTGCAAACGACTATTTTTATTATTATATAATTAAATGATTATTAATTATAATTAAAATTATTTTCTATAGGGTTATTTTTTTTCAACTTCAGTTGTCTAACTATCATAATTAAAATTAAAACTTAGGCTAAACAAATATCTAGGTTAAGAGGTTTCAAATTTAACCGCTAAACATAACACAACAAAAAGTTCCCAGCAGAATAAACTTTTTTTTTTATGCTAAAAACAGAATTGGCCTGGCTGAGCCAATTATCTAGAATATTCCATAATGGGTAAAACTGCTGACGAAATGGAACCAGCAAACCAGGTCCTACTGAAGCTTCTTAAGTTTACCAATAAAGATTAGCCTAAAACGCAAGAGCCCTATGGAAAAACAATGAATCAAGCTCAAGAGTAAGCCACTCGGTTCTCACACAGGCATTCTCCAAGAGCAAGAAGAAATCCCACTACCGCCACCATTCAAAATAGCTCAGCCATCCCTTTTCAGTGGTCCTTCTATTTTGAAATATATGTTGGAAACAACTCATTGTTTCTCGAAGAAAGTTAACAAAAAACAATCAGTTGCACATAAATTGTCCACTAATCAAGAACACAATATAAAGAGATATTAACCAATGACTTGATGTTTTAAATCTCACAGTAAACAGGCTTTAAAGCCCTTCTCCAATTCCTGAGCGTCCAAGTTCTTCCCTATGAACACAATCTTGTTCGTTCTGGGTTCATTGGGACCCCATAACCGATCAGGTGAACCTTGGAATATATCATGAACACCCTGTCAAATAAGATGAGGCAATGGAAAAATTGATTACGATCTAATTCCAGTTCAATCTGCAACAAAGCCAACACCAGAACCCCTTGCTTGCCAGAGTAAATAGCATACAGAACCTAAATATAAACTAAGTAGCGTTGCTCAGAGCTGTATACCAGTCGAGCCTTCGGTCTATATAAAGCATTCCTGCTAGTTTATGGTACAACCCCCAAGCTAGCTTAAGTTAATAATAATAAAGAAAATAAAATAAAATAAACACCATCATGAACTGAACATATTGTAAAGCAGGAGTCCTTGTCTTTTATTACCACCAGCATACAAAATCATTTTATGTTGAACAGATTATTTAGCAACAACTATCCACCTGATGGAGAACCGTATAGCACAAATAGGTCATAGGACTCACATGCATATCCAGAATGCGGAACACACTTCACCTTCAGAAATGCAAGACAGAATTTACTATGACACATGATAATAAACTTTAACATTTGACACAAGGATGACCAGATAACAAAGCAAAAGCATTTCATTTTACTCAATGCACCCCCTCCATACAAGGTCCTCCTTTTTCAAGGAGCCACACATTAGCATATTGACCACTGTTTGACAGCCAAGCAATTAATTAGTCACAACATATCAGTGTTGTCATAAGGCATCCGGGCGGTCGATTAAGCGCTGGAGATGAGGCGAGGCCAAGGCACCTTTCTTAGCCTAAGGAGATGGTGTTTGAAGAGGCACTGCCTAGGCAAGCGCCTGTGCATGGGAGGCAGGCGATAAAGGCATCGCCTGATGAAAATTATCTACACTGACATTGAGGATTAGTTTGAAGAGGCGTCTCTTGGATTTCTACTTTTTTTATAATAAAAAAAAAGGACTTGTGTTGTCTTGTTTGTCTCTTTTTCTGGTCTTATACAAGAAATAATTTAAGGTTAGTTTTGTAAGAAAAAAACATAGATTAGGGTAAAAAGAGAGACAGAGAGAGACCGACATAAAAGTTAAAGAAAAGGAGAAACAGACATGAAAGTTGAAACAAGAACAGCATAAACAAACATGAAACACCATAAGAGAAGAAGATAAAGAAGAGTCTAGAGTGAAGACTAAAGAGCAACAGAGGTATTCCTTTAACTTTTTTTCTTGTCATCTCATTATTTTGTTTCTTAATTTCTCATATGGAAATACTACGAAGTTATATCATATAAAAAAATCTGTTTGGGATGATGGTTGGGACGATAGGTGCCAACATAGAAAATAATATTGTAGTAGAAGAAACTCTTAGGGGTATAGCTCAATTAATCAGACCCTAATTTTGCTCCCTAGAGATCACCAGTTCGAGTCCCACAAACCTCAGAGCCACTGGAGACTTACATGGTCATTAACTTCAAGGCCCGTGGAATTAGTTGAGGTGTATTCAAGCTAGCCCAGACACCCATGTTAATATATATTGTAGTAGAAGATGAATTGGTGTTTGATGGAGACATTTAACTTGGGGTGATGTGGCAAGGGAAATAAGTTGAAGAACCAAGAAACAATACAACAGACAAAGTTGAGAAGTATAGGAAAATCAAGTGCTAGAACCACACATAAAGAGGGATCAAGTTCAAATTTTAGACAGGTGCAGCATGGTTTAAGAGATGAAGATTTGGATTATAATCATGAAATGAAGGATATTGATGACTCAAGTGAAGGAGACGAAAGCATAAATGAAGATGTTTTTTAAGATTAAAGAACAATGACGATGATATATAAGTTTTGTGTTTAAATCTATTTAGCTACATACTACTTTAAATTGTTTTGTTTTGTTTTAAGGGTGAAAAAATGTAACTTTATATGAATATATTATGGTATTTTATTTTTTCTTTTTATTTTCTAATGATCTAATCATAATTGATATATGTTTTAGATTTATATATCATAATATAATATTATAAATGTAATTTTTATATCATCCAGGTTGAGTGTCTTGGTTCGTTTGGGTGAGAGCCTAGGCATGCGCCTCGGGCATTTTCCAGGCTTGGTGCTTTTTAGTGCCTTTCACCTTTAACAACACTATAACAAACACAAAGCATAAGGATGCACATCCAACGCATTTGAACCTTGAAAAAACAAAGAAAAGGTTTTTGTTTCTTTGCTTCTACAATAATAACTAAAATGACAGTCATTTTAATGGTGATGGTTCAAAAAATAAAAAACAAACAAACAAAGGTGATTTTAAGTAGTCAAATAGAGTTAACAAATATGGAACATAGAATTTTCTTTTATCAAGATAATATTGGGACTATGGAACTTTGTAGCTCACCTGGAATACAAATCTCTCATCCATTCCCTGAACAGACAATAAACCTTTCATCCGGTAGATGTCCTCACTACGTTCCATCAATAAAGTACCAAGCCAGAAGTTAGCCTGAAAGTGAATACAGTGGTCACATCAATCCAGTATTGTTAGTTTTACACATCCCATCGACAAATAAATCAAACACAGATTGAGCAACTGTTGGAAAGTAGAAATGCTCATGTGAGGTTATTTCAAATATGTACAATTCTTCTGTAATTCTAAGGTTCACATGGAAATTGAACAGCCCACATGTAAAACCAACCTTTTCTAGATCTAGGCTCCCTTCACAGACTATACTGACAGAAGAAACACCAGGGTCATGAGTGTGGTCATGCGAATGATGATCATCATGATGATCTGCACGATAGCATCCAAAAGCTTTATGATCAGCCATAATATCATCAAAAGAAGAGTGGCAGAGTTCATTCATAAAATACTCAAACCAGGCATTTACAATAACTGAATTACAATAATGAACATCCACAAAATAACTAATCATAAATGTTTAGGCCAGAGGTATACTATCTTTAAGCTTTAGCCACAATAATAGCTCAACAGAGGAAAAGAGAGCTAAACATGAAAAGTAATATATAACTGTTTCTCTTGGCTAGTAATTATAGGTCATAGGCCGAGGTTTTTTCTTAATGCTTTTTCATTTTCCTTCTTTTAATTTGTTGGTATGAAAGCTTTTCATTAAATAACATGAAAGCACAACACATAAGAAAGGTCATCTTAAATGTTGCTGCTAAAATTAGTGATGAACATGAAGTTAAATTTCTAAATACACTAATGTGTAAATTTCATTGCCTACTTCTAACAGCTAGAAAAAGAGTTTGGAGAGGACTGTGAATTTCTACTGCAATGATTAATGCATGTAATAAATAGCGTTTCATCAGACAATAATACATCTTTATCAGTTTTCATGTTTCATATTTTACTTGAAGGTTTCATTATGGGTGATCGTCAGCTTGATACACATAAAATTCCAATTTTTCCATGTGGCAGAACAAATACAAATCAAGTTCCAAGTTATAAAACAAAATGTTTATCCAGTGAGAACCTAGTTATTTTTTATTGGGACAAGCAGAAGCTTTCTTCACTAAAATATAACAGCACCTAACAGTTTGTGCATGCTGCTTTAAGTTAAGTACAGACGCTGTGAATGAAGAGAAATACCATGCTTATGGTCATGTTCATCATGATGGTGGTGGTGGTGGTGATCATGATTGTGATCGTGATCGTGGTCATGGCTGGCATGATCTTCCTTTCTATCTTCATCACTGACAGCACTCTCAATCCTGAGAAGAGGAGCAAATGTTAGCCAACAACCCCAGATATTGCAGTTTAACTGTGAAGTGACCTAACACTTCTAGAAAAGCAAGCATCTTCAGCAAGAAAAAAAATAGTATACAGAAAGAAAAGATAAAACAAGAACAGAGATAAGATTAATAACAAGTTCAGTTAATTGACAATGCAACTACAGAAGGAACATTAACAAGGCAGCAAGAATAAGGTCATTGGGAAAGTATAATCAACTCATTATTTAATAAAACAACAAAATGATTTAACACCAGAACGTTTCAAGCATAGAAAAGTGTTGTAAAGGCACATGCTATAACTAAAAATCTCAGCATTCTGCTACATAAATAATTTTTCAAGCTACAGCAAATCCAACCAGCAAACATTCTAGTCAAGGACAAAAATTAGTATCACCACATTCATTGAAATGTCACCCTAAGTTAATGTCTGTCTATGCACAGATCACCGTATTTTATATGATCAGTGTTTCCCCCAAATGAGCTAATTGAATAGCATGACTCAGGGTATGTCTTGGATTGAGCTTTGCAAAACATCTTCTTTGGCAAGACTTCGATTTGCTAACTCTGCAGCAATCCCAAATACTCTTAGCGTGGTTTTAACTCCTCAAAAATTCAGGAGTACTTGAATCATTTTTCTTTCCCTTTGCATGAAAACTTCACCTCCTTTTATGTTCGGATATAATTAGATTTACATCCAAAATAAAGAAGAAGAAAAAACTGCTACAAGACTATTTTTTGACATGCAGATTTAGGGTCAGGTTCTTTAAGCCCTCAAAATATGACGAGAATAGAGCTCATGATCCTTTTTTATTCTATTCAAGTAAATTTGTTTCTTTCTAAAGTGTAAAAGAAAAAAGAAAAAGGAAAGGAATTAAAGCACTCAAATGTTTGCATAAATAGTTGAATACCAGATAGTAGTATGGTGCGAGAGGCACTAAGAAGAAGTGTATCTAGGTTTTACTAATTTTGCAGAAATAAATGCAATTTTTCAGGTGGACAGTGTACCATAGTGATCCCAAAAAAACCTGGAAGGAGTAACAGTTATGAGCTTTTATCTGAAAGTGTTGATTTTCTGTGTTTATCAGGTTTACACTAATAGGATTAGTAACGTATCCACAATAACATGGGATTCCAGTAACTTTAGAAGAGAACCAAGTAATAAACTGTCAACTTCCATCTTCGGGAGCATGGAACTCTTTTCTCGGGTTTGAGAAGGATCTCAAATCACAGCTGAGAATTGGGTCTGTATTTCTATATCTTATCCAACTCAGTAAGAGATTTCTGATGGGTACAGCTGCGATTAGATCTCTGGTTCCTGTGTAAAACTTGTTGCTAGTAAATTCAAAGATTGGTTTTTCTATTATTGATTTCAACTATATAGCATTAACTTGCTAAGTGTTAATCATTTCCCAAATGTTTCTGAATCCAACTACAGTGTTTTTATAGAGCTCATAATCCGATATAAACCTGGAATTTCATAGAATGACGTTGAGTTCCCTAACTTGTTTTTATGACATAGAATGAGGGCACCCTCCCATCCATGCTCTCGGTCCCCAGCAATGAGAGAGAAAAAATGAATACATGAAAGGAGAAGAGCAGAGGGATGTGAAAGAGAGAGAGTGTGTCTAAATGCAATGCCTAGCACATAGTAGTATCCGTGTCAACACAGAAAGTATAAACCAATAGTGCAATATACACATTTAAGCATTTAACAAGCATGGAGGTTGAATTTAATGGATGAGCTCATTTAAAAAATAAAGTTAGATGCACAAAATGGTCTCCTCTAGCCAGAGTGAAGAATAAAAAAACATTCAAAATAAAAGATTAAGAAATTTAGTCCTTTTTTAGTCAATTAAATATTCATATTCATATACATGTACATATACTAGGAGACAAGAGTGGAAAATAACCTCTCCAAATCAAATCCTCCAATGCCGAGGACATAATCCAAGTCAACTTTTCCATATTGTGTGCGCTTCAAATTAGCCATACGATTAATGTTCTGCATTCAGAGACCCACATCAGTATTCAAAAAGAATTAACAGTGAAGAAAAGGAAAAGAAAATAAGCAAGACACCAACCCTTATCCGCTGCACCAAAGAAGCGATTTCTTGCTCACCAACAAGATCAGTCTGGCAACAAGACAAGTTATCATATGGGTCAGTAATAGACCAAAAGTTTGATAACTGACTCCAAACTTGCATCCTGGACTAATTTCCCAACTGACAAGTTATCCATTGTCACATTTCTAAGAGGCAATAAGCCCATTGTTTCATTTATTCAGCATCTGTTAAGTCCCTCTTTAAAGAAGTATTAAAATGAACTTGCCAGCACGTGGGTTTTAAATTCCTGGGAGAAAAACAAATAAGTTTCTATACCAGCTAATGAACAACAAAAAACAATTTAAAGCAAAATGCAGATAATAATGTCAATATGCTAAAATCTGATACTTAAAAGTTGAACTGATTAAACTTTATCCAGTATTAGATTTATAAATCGAGCAAATTGAAGTCTAACAAAGTCAAATTTAGGCAAAAATATAACTTAAAATCAAAGTACCTTATTCACTATAACCCGATCAGCATAAGCAATTTGCTCCACTGCCTCGTTCACCACTCCCTTTGGCTTAACCTCATCGAGATGGAGATGAGCATGTTTAGCATCAACCAACGTCACAACACCATCCAATTTGACATCATTAAAAACCTGGTCTTCGGCATAAAAAGTCTGAATGATTGGTGCAGGATTTGCCAGCCCTGCAAAGTTGCATAAAAGATTTGCAGTGAGCAACAACTAACTAGAGAATCTATTTCACCTGAAGTGAACTAATCTCACATGCAAAACAGTTAGTAAAAACATAATATATCCTGCATTCATTCCCGACCAGTCATACGCCACATATAAATGTCAAATTGAATAATTACCTACCTGTAGTCTCTATTACAATATGATCAAATTTATCTTTCTTCCTGTTAACCAAATCCGCAATCATCCTGACAAGATCACCCCTCACCGTACAGCACAAACAACCATTGTTGAGCATTATAATGTCCTCAGTCCCAGCACTTTTCGCAGCAACAAGAGAGCCATCAATGTCAACTTCACCATACTGAAAGAAATTCAGCATAACCACTTAAGTTCTCAATTAACATCATATAACAACAACTAGGGCTTGAAAACCCATCACAAAGATTCTTTCTTTTTTCTTCTGCTCACATTCATCAGTCATCATATGATATTTGCAGATTATATGGGATGCAAAAAGATAAATGAAAGATGATGACAGAGTACCT
The DNA here is from genome assembly GCF_005239225.2 of Populus alba. Taxonomy (NCBI): domain Eukaryota; kingdom Viridiplantae; phylum Streptophyta; class Magnoliopsida; order Malpighiales; family Salicaceae; genus Populus; species Populus alba. The sequence continues at coordinate 4,718,911 of NC_133286.1, read as the reverse complement.
CATTCTCAATCACTGCTATGCGCTTCCCATGGTCAGCAGTCAGAATATGATTAAGTAACGTTGTCTGTTATACATAATCACCATAAAACAGCACAACCCATTATCGTAAATCAAATGAAATGCACAAAAAAAAAGAATGAAAGAAAGAAAGGAGGATAAAAAAAGGACCTTGCCAGAGCCCAAGAAACCGGTGATAATGGTGGCAGGAATCCGATTATCGGGAGGAATCTTGGTGGTTAAGTCCGAGTCGTCAGTCTGAGGGGCAGAAGTAGTGGCGGTGGCAGAAACGGAGAAGCGGCGGCGATGAAAAGGGGGTGTAGTTTTGAGGACGGGATGATGGGTTCTTTGTGGTTTTAGTAAGAAAGGGAGGATGGTGAAGCGGAGTGTGGTGGGATGGCGAGAAGTTAAAGAGGCGAAAGTAGTGGCTATGTCTACTGATAGTGATGACAGTGAAGCCATGGTCATGACTTGAGAGCCTTCTGGTCTAGTTTCTTCTGGGTTTTGGCCTTGTGGATTTTGAGATAGAGGGACGGGGGGGGAGATAGAGGTGGCCTTAAAGCTGACCAACAGGTGAACCTTAAAATTCTTCAAGTAAATATCTTATTTAATTTAGGTTTAAAATTAAAATCAATAATGGTCAATTAACTTTAATAAATCAAAGATAATCTGATGGTTAATCCTTAAAAAAATCTAAGAAAAAATTTAAGAAAAAAAAATTGATAGCAAAAGAAATTTTTTGATTTATTTGAGTTTAAAATTAAATCGTATAAAAATTATTTTAAAATAATTTAATTGATCAATAGAAAAAAAAAAAAAAAAACAAAATGATATTTGGTTTATAAATTTACAAAGTAAAAAAGATATTTTTCAACTCAATTTATAAATTTGACTTTGTTAAAAAATAAATAACAAGTAATAACATATATATTCAAAATAAACTTGAAAGAGAAATTCATATATTTTCTTGTATATTTTTTTTAATGTTTAAAATATAAGACAAATAATCTATTTATTAGAAAATGAGAATATTAAAGGAAATTAGAAAACCCAAGTATCATGGAAAATCAAGAAACTAAACCCAAGAGTCATTAAATATAAGAGATTCTAATGAGTATTTAATATATATAATTATAGATTTTATAACACTTCCTCTTGAATGACCATATACTAAAAATATGTCTCATTATAACCTTGTAAAGAAAAACCTGATGGAAAAAAAAAAACATGAGCAAAGAATAAAAAAAGTACAATATTCTTTAGTGATTTCTAAATACTTAAGAATTCAATAAAAGGTTTTATATAGATACTTCAAAATATATATTTGAATATTTTGGAATTCAAAAAAAAAATATCAAATTGCCTCGTTAAAACCTTACAAAAAAAAACTCAATGGAAAAAAACCTAAACGGAGGAAAAGGAGTGCAATTTGCATTAACTTCACCTCAAAAGTACATGCCATATGATAAATATTTAAGATCACACATTCCAATATTATGGATAAACTTCTTGAAAGTTGAGGCTGGTAAAAACTTTGTAAATAAGTCTGTTAAATTATCAATTAACCTAGTTTGCTTGATACCAATTTTTCCCTTTTGTTGAAGCTCGTAAGTATAAAAGAACTTTGGTGAGATATGATTTGTTTTGTCTCCTTTAATGTAGCCTCCTCTACATTAAGTAATACGGGCAGCATTATCTTCAAATAATATTGCGGGACTATCTTCAACAGTTGACAATTCACACTTTTCTTTTATGTGCTGGATAATTGACATTGGCCATATACATGCTTGACTTGCTTCATGGATTGAAATAATTTATGAATAATTTGATGAAGTAGCCACTAATGTTTGTTTGACAGATCTCCAAGAAATTACAGTATTATGTAAACAAATAACTTGTTTGTGATCTCTATTTATAGAGATTAGAGAGATAATAACATGCATCTACATATCCAATCAATTATGAATTTGATCCATTATAAAATAACCTCATTTTAGTTGTTTGATGGAGATAACAAAGTATATATTTGACCATATTCCGGTGTCTTTTATGGGAGTGGAACTATATCTTACTAGTAAATTGACGGCAAAAGCTATGTTTGCAAATGAATTTAACTTTGTTTGGATTACTTATTTTCACATTAGCCAATCATTTCTATGTCAATATTCTTTGACAATTTATGGTTTAATTTCATTATCACTTTTGGTGATGCCAAAAGTAACTTTAAATGTAAAATGTCATTTATGAAAATTTTATTTTGATCCAAAATCTCTTATATGTGAACATAGTTTATGGGATCTCATTATTTATAGGTATCTAGATCTCTTCAGAAGATGTCTCTTTAGAAAGTTCCTCTTTAACAGGATCAATATTAGAAGATGATTTTGACACAATATTTATCTTATGTTTTATAGATGATGAATCTTCAGAAGTATCATCATTTATTTGTTGTAATTTTTATTTTCTAGGATTTTTGTCCTTAAACAGGTATAATTCTAACCAACAATGCAGCATGTCCCTAAACAAATGTAAGAAATTTTGATTTCATAAGTAATGGTCTAGAAATTAACTAAAAACGCTTTTATAAATGATTATGCTAAACCATTTTGGTATGTACATGAGCAATAAGATGTTTAACATCAATTTCAATAGAAGTGCAAAAATTATCAAATGTTTGAGAAGTAAACTTAACATCATCATCCCATTAATTATCTTGATTGGATAATCAAGAAATTGCACTTATAGTCTAATAATATATGCATTAATCTAGCAAATGCAACATTTCAACTATAAAGTAAGCAAACATGTGACCATTTACTTAACGTATCAATTAATATCATAAAAGATGTAAAAGATCTGTATGGTGGATATATAGGCCCACGTATATCACCTTGAATTCTTTCAAGAAAAGATGGTGATTTTTAACAACTTTTGATGGAGATGATTTGGTAATTAATTTACCTTGAGAACATGCAATGCATGGATTTTTACATGGTATAAAAATCTTCAGGTTCTTTAAAGGATGCCCATATGAATTTCCAATAATTCATTGCATCATTATTGATCCTTGATGTCCAAGTCAATCATGTCAAAGCATAAATATTTTTTAGTCGAAACACTTTTGGTGTATCACAACAATTATTTCAATGGATTTCATGATCGTGTAATAAATTCCAAAAAAGAAGCATGTAATTTTTCAAGTACAAGCTTTTGACCTGAAATATATGAAACAATATAAAAATATTATTTTTTTTCTTCATCTCTTGTTTAAATATAATAACCATTAACATGTATATCTTTAAAATTGAGTAAATTTCTTCTCGACTCAAGTGAATATAATGCATCTTTGATGCCCAGTTTTGTGTTATTTGATAACAAAATATTAGCTCTTCCAAAGCCTTTAATCATGTTTGTTAGACTTGATACTATAGTGACATTAGCTTTGATTAATGTCGAATATTCAAAGTATTTTTTTTCCTTGAGAATTGTGTGTTGTTATATTGTCTACTAGACATAAATCTTCATCATGAAAAGTCATGTCTCTATTCAAAATATAATTAAAGTTTATTATTTAACTAAAATAAAATTGATATCGTTTATTAAAAATACAATAAGATAAATATCCTAATACAAATACAAATATTAATCATCCTCAAGGATCCCACTATTAAGTATGTTATTTGTTTTATCTAGGTTTTCAAAGAAATCAAAAATATCAAGATAAGCATTAACATCAAGATAAGTATTATAACTATCAAAATCATTTTATGAATAACATTAGTCTCAAGTGCATTTTGTTTCAGAGAGGCTTGATATAAATTTGTAAGATGTTTTGACATTCAATAAATGCAAGATCAATGATCATGCATACCATACATATGACACTTATTTTCAGGTTTATGCAAATTTTTGCCTTTATCTTGTTTAGGTTCATTGTGTCTCCATTTCTAGTAGTATGGTGGATTGCCTTTTGAAGGATTATCTCGTCTTCTTTTCAATTTATTTTTCCATATCTTTGGTTCTTTCTTGTCTTTTGTATAAAGGTTTCCTTCACTTCAAGGAACAGTTTCGAACATAAGAGACAAGATTAATGATTTTTCATCAAAAGCTTATTATTTTGTTCATCAACAAGAAGACATGAAATTAATTCTGAATACCTCTTGAAATTACGTTCTCTATGTTATTGCTACGTGACAATATTTGAGGCATAAAAAGTAATGAATATTTTCTCTAATATTTGATCTTGTGTGATATTTTTACTACACAACTCAGCTGTGAAATAATTTTAAAAAGAAAAGAATTATATTTACTAACTGATTTAAAATATTACAATCTCGAGTGCAACCAATCATAATAAGTTTGAGGAAATATAGTAAACTTTTGGTGGTTTTTTTTCCTTTAGATTTTAACACAGAACAAAAGGATCTTTTATTGTGAAAAATTCAACTTTTAATCCTTCATGAAGATGGTGATGACTGAAAATCATTGCTTTTACGTGATCCTATAAGGATACATTATTTTCTTCTTTGATGGTCTTTCCATGATTCATAATTTCCAGATGAATCTTAGCGCCAAGGATCCATAATAAAAAGTTATTCTCAGATATATCAAGAGCGGTAAATTCAAGTTTCATTAGATTTGACATTATCTATAAAAAAGGAAACAACTTATTAAATAAAATCATGAATATATATATATATATATATATATATATATATATAAGTCTTTTAAGATTGTTATTCAGTTTTTTAGAAATACTAGTTTTTCAAGAACTGTATTTAAATTATTTAATTCTTCAGAAACTTACAATACTAGTTTTTTAGGAACTTTAAATCTTAATGAATAAAAAAGAAATAAAATTTGTCAAAACAAGTTACAAAGTCAAATATATTCTATAAAGTATAAAAAATAATGAAAAGAGAAAAAAATATTGAAATTGATACAAGCCATATAACATAGGAGTTCATGTGTTCAAGATTTCAATACAAATTAAGTAAAGTGATTATGCTGATAACATATTAAAAAAATAAAGAATAAGTAATAAAATACATATTCCAAATAAAACTTAAAAGGGAAGTTTATATATTTTCTTATATATTTTTCTCAATGCTTAAAATACAAGACAAGTAGTCTATTTGTAAGGGAAAAAAAATGTGAATAATAAAAAAAACATTGGGAAATCCAAGTGTCATAAAAAACTAAAAGACTAAACCCAAGAATCATGAAGTCTAAAAGATTCTAATTGGCATTCAATATATATAATTGTAGATTTTATAACAAGTTTATACTTATGTGTTAAGGGTTTTTGATCTTATTTTTCTATTTTTCTATAATAATAATAATTAGAATACTTTATATTCATATACAATATAATTTTTAAATATACCTGGTTTATAAATTTGTAAAGTAAATGATTTAATTTGCTTTTATATAATTCGATAAGCTTTTAATTTAAGTTGTCTCTATTTTTTCTTCCGCCTATAATGTCCTTATAAAACTACACATTCTTCAATTTATCTTTCTATTAGAAATGTTTGAAAGGGATGTAAAGGAGGGGGGGATTATAAGGGTAACTTTTTACCCCCATATGTGTTCAAGCCCAATTTATGGGGAGGAGGAATTTTCAAAAAGAGTAACATTACAATTACAAATTACAATTAATTTATATATATATATATATATATATATATATAAAGCATGGAAAAAACATAATGTATCCTTTTGAAATTCACTTTTCATCAAAATAATGCCTTATTTTTTTTTAGTCTTTCTGTGCTTTTTTTTTAATTCAGTAAGCAAACCTTTTTTTATATCAATTTTATCCTTTCTCACTAAATTGTTTAGGATTTAGACCTTAAAAATTGTGTTGTGTTAGCTTGCTATGGGATTCTCAAGGTATCAAAAATAATCCTAATATATTTTTTATGCTTAATTTGAAATAATCAATTTAATTTTAATTAATTGAAAGATATTGAAAATGAAGAGCTAATTTGACATGAAGTTTTTTTTATTGTTTAAGTCTTCCTTTTTTAATCTTTTTTTGCCTTTAGAATTGAGTTTCTCATTCTCACCTCTTTAGTTTTTGAAAATTTTGTTCTGGTTCAAAACTTTATTTTGTGTATTTTTAGTTCTAGGGTTAAGGGATGAGAGAGAAATTCATTAAATATTAAAAAATAAGAGAGAAAGTCAATGATTGGCCTAATTTTGATGATTAAACTAGTTAACAACAAGTACCATATGACAATAGAAGTTCTATTTAGGTTTTTTCTTTCTTTACCTTGTCGAAAAAAGTAGAACGGGCTTGATTTTCCATGACTTTTTTTTTATGTAATTAGAGCAATTTAGGTATGTTTTGAGTCAAAAGATTAGTTTTTTTGGGCTTATAAAGTTGTTAATGGGCATTTTTAGATGAAAATGAGTTAAGAATCGTTCTTTAGGGTCAAAAATCACCTAGCCTTGATTTTCCAATCACCTCTCGGTTGTCAGATCTTGGGCTTCCAAACAAAACATCGTCTACATTTCCAAATCCTAACTAACAAGTAGTCAAAAAATCAAGCAATGGTTTTTCAACTAAAAACATTTTCAACCTATTTTAATCAAGCACCTTTAAAACCTCAATGAACTAGTTTCTCAGCCCAAGACAGCCTAATTTGATCATAAAAAATGCAAAATTAAACTAAAAAAAATAATTCTCAACCCCAATCTATTTTTTCTACCAAGACGAAAGGAAAAAACCCCAACTAAACTCCTCTCACAAAATAAAATTTATTGATACCAGCACATAGCAAAACCGATAACTTTCTCTCTTCTCTCATGTTTTTCAACAACTCTTTCTTTTCTCTCTAACTCAGGAACTAATAGAATTTTGGATTAAAATGAAAAAAAAATCAGAAAATAAGGATTAAAAATGAAAAAATAAAAAACTTTAAGGACTAAAAAAACTAAAAACACACCTCACTTACTAAAAAAGGAATTTACCTGAAATTTTAATGATGTTTCATCAAGAAAATTGATTTTTTCAACATATTGAGAAACCCTTACAATATAAACCAAAAAAAAATTATCAAGTTTAATTTTAAATAAATCAAATGTCGAAAGATTATATTGAAATAAAAAATTAAGTGATCCAAATACAAATTAAAGAAATTAAAAAAAAATCTTTTCCTTATAGTGAACAGGGGAATTCTCTAATCCCTTTTAGATTTTTATTTTAATTTTAATATTGCAAATAAAGAATGTACAAGGAAGATTGTATTGAAGAAAAAACCAAATGAAATTTATTGCCAAACTTGCTAAAAAATAATTGATATGCACTATGTTTAAAAGATACGGTTACAAAATGATCAAAAAGTTACAAATGTTTTTTTTTTTTTTTTAAATACACAAACCACAAATAAGGAAAGTTGAGTTCCATAAGCAAGTTGGAAATATCACATATAAGTTAGGAAGGAGAAAACTGAGATGTTTGTATATAAAGATGGATTATAATCTAATAAATTGGACTTCTTAATTGAAAGGTATTGTCCACAAATGCATGAAATCCCTCGTATGCATGCTAATTAAGCAAGGTATCTCCTCAACACAAACTCAAATACTTCATTTCCTGGTTTCACCACTAACTAGATAATTATTTGACATTAAAAAATAGAAAAAAGAAGCAAACAAACAAAATACCATATATAAAGCACACTTTCATGGAAGCACAGCTTTTCCACCTGAGATAATCATTGCTTTGCTTCAACATTTTCCACTGAGGCGAAGAACATAAACCGAAGCAAGTTAATTGTTAAAGACACGGGATGCATTAAATTACATTTCAACAAATCGGAGCTTCACGTCAAGAAAAGGAAACGTTAATCATAGTTATTAGCATTAATTACGGCAAATTGATCTCTTTTTTCTGATTCAAGTTAAACCATCATCTAAACAGTGAACCAACCAATATCACTCCTATATCCATCCCTAGGCCGATACAAGACACGGTCGAGATGGCCAAGTGAGCTGCCGACCTAGACATCTCTTTACAGGCTTCAACATCATTATAGAAGAGCATTATTTTTTATTGGATATAAACTTGCATTAGATAGTGAATGGTTGTTTTATTGACCACAGAAATAAATCTACTCTAAGGCATTATTTTTTATTTTCTTTCATGTCTAGTTGAGTTTGCTCTCTTCGTTGTTTTTACATAGAAGGGGTTGAACACATTATCTGTAAAGAGGCATTCCAGGTATTCCCATAAAAAAATTAACCTGTTACTGACTTCGCGGTCAATTCTGGTTAAAGGGTTGTTTAATTATTTCTTAAAGTATAGGGATTAATTAACTCATTTCAGTAAACTGTAGGTACTAATTCATAATTAACCAAAAAAGGAAAAAAAGAAAGAAAGAATGATGTTTTCCAGCATTGAAAAGATTGGCAAATAAAGAATACTAGTCCGATTTGTCCAGTATGATACCTTAAAGGAAAATGACAGATGGTCTAAAATCCTAAGTAGAACGACTGGGTTGGGGAAAAGATTCTCGACCACAAACAAAACAATGAGGAAATTTCGATGTTTGACGACAAAATAATAAATATTACAGGCTATTCAAGAGTTCAAAGAAATAAAATAAGCACAGAACAAAAAAAAATTCTTCCTTGAGCAAATTTCTAGTTCAAAGTCAAAAGGCATCACTATTAATACTATTACTAATACTACTACAGCATTTACCTCACGAAGTATCAGACAGAACATGCTAAATCTACATCTTTTGCAAGTAGTTCCTTGAGCAGGTTACAACATATCATTGAGCCTCAAACTGCACAAAGAAGGAAATCAAGAACATAAGAATGAAGGAAATCCACGGCAAAACTAGGATAAAACTCTGGGGATCTAGACTGATGCTGTTCATAACAAAGAAAGAAATCAAGAACATAAGAATGAAGTATCATATGCTGTTTAGAGTTCAGTTGATCCTCTGATGCTTCAATGCACCATGTTTTTCAGATGGCCAGAAGTAGGATCAAGTACTAGGGTTGACTATGGCTTGATAGTAATTTTTGAAGTACAAAAAGCAGACAGATATTGGACATACCTAACTTAGGAATGGGCCAGCAAGCCAAGCATGTAAAAGAACTTGTGCTCTGGCAATCATAAATCATCTCTGGGCTTGATCAGAACCAGATGGTCCAACTGAAGGAATAGCTGCCACACTGCTTGCTGACCCATTCTCAGCAGGTGGAGGCACACCCCATTTTCCTTCAGATTCAAGTGGCTCAAAGACATGAACCCCACCATCTGATAATCCCAATGCAAACTGATTTGGTTCTTGCGGGTGTGCAGCAATCACAAGTGGGTGGACATTTGAGCTGCCGTATATGAAACAATGGGAGTCAAAGTGATGTGGCTATTGCATAAAAAAAGGAGGTAGAGAATTATACTTTAGTTAGCGAACTCTGAAAACTAGCATGGGCATTCCATCAACAGGAAGGCAGAGTGCAAAGCAAACCAGTAATGGGTTTTGGAATTTAAGATGCAGAAATAAATATATTACAAATGGAACTGAGTTATAGATACAGAATCCTGTAAATGATTATAAATAAAAGAGAGAATATTTAACATATTTGTATACTCATTCCTGGTTGTATGTATTACTATTATCTAGCACAAGAGATCTCCATAATTTATGTTCTCTTTCCTATGTCTCTTGGTTACTTAAAATTTACTTTAAAGTACAGTTAGTTACACATGTTTCCAGGTACACGGATTTGCCCCTGCCATTTGAAAGATGGTTGACTCTTTAGACCATTAAACTTCTCAGAACAATAAAAAAATGTGATCCTATCATTCTACCAAGACAGTCATACCGCAAAAAGGTGGATCTAAATTATTTATGAAAACATACACTGATGAATGGAGCAAGATAATTACCTGACATTAGGTGGGGGATATGAAGAAGGATTGATACGACAGCGTAATCTGAGATTTGCAGCACTAAATACACAAACAGTTGCATCTAAGAAGCTGGCATATACCAGCTGACTATCACATGAGAACACAGCATGTGAGATTGGTGCAGAAGATTCACGTGGAAGCCACTAGATCAGGACAAAAGAGAACTCAGTACCTGACAGCAACATGATAGTTCCACAATAAAGTCAAGAGACAAAGATACCTGCTTTACGCATTCTAGCTTTGTGGTTTCATATATGGCAAGCTGAGTCTCGTGCACAACCAGGAAGTGTATCTGATCCTGATGAAATTGTACACGGGTGTCCGATTGTGCTGTTGTTGTCCTTCCAGTCGGAACCTGCAAGAATCTTGTTTTCTGCTTTTCCCATCCGTCCGAGTTCCAAACACAAAGCTGAATAAAGAACAATTTAAATGGGAAATGAGTTAATATCTAAACACTGATCATTAGTTCACATTCCAAGGAAAAAAAGAAAGAAGGCTTGGGGTTCGGGAATAATTTATGTAAATAAGCCTGCCATTTGCGAGAGGGGGAGAGAGAGAGAGAGAGAGAGAACTAAGAATTCTTTAGCATGTCACTTGCAACAGTAGTGAAGCAGAATTATGCCAAAGCAAATCAAAATTATATATATATAAAAAAAAAAGGCATTGATGCACTCCCCCACGCCAAAAAAAAAAAAAGGAACATATAACAGGTGAAATCCCGTTAAAAAACTAAAACATCAAAGCACACGACATCTAATTGAAAATTTATTACCTGAGCATCTGCTCCCGATGACACTAGAACACTCATCACATGGGAGAAGGCAAGGCCAGTTATTCTTTTAGAGTGGCCTTTCAGCTTGCTCTTGACCTGCACCAATAATTGATAAATACTACATAACAATTGATGATTCTCTGAGCATTAGCTGTGGGAATAAATGTCTATGACTGCATCATACCTCGTCTACACGGACATTATATATTTGAATTGTGGAATCATCCATGCCAATAGCAATTATGTTGTTATCTTGAGGATGAAAAGCAAGAAACGTTGCTGCAGGAGGTGGTGGCATGAATGTTGTCATCGTCTACGCTCCGCCAAAAGAAAATGAGATTAGTCAAATGAAATTGACATCACCACATCACAACCAACAATCCTTGTATTACCTTAAATGTCATCATATTGAAAAGGGATATCTTTCCTCCAGATGCTGACATAACATAAGAATCATTTTTGGACAAAGCAAAACATGCCACAGCCTCTTCAGGGTTAGTGTCAGTGATGTCGTTGGTCATTAGAATCCCACTTGATGGTTGCCATAATTGAGGTGACACACCAGCAGTTGCCTACAGGATGAAGGACCAATTCCAAGACACGATGGAACTCATTATAGAAATTTTAGTAAAATAGAGGTGCACATGATTGATGAATCCACTATGCATGTGCTTCTTACCTTGCCACTTGCATTACGATCGCTGCGCTGCCATTTCCATAACAAGTGTATTGCATTTGAAGCTAATGCCAAAATGGCATTGCCAGAATTTGTATAAATTAACCTTGATATCTGCAATGACAAAAAAAAGAAGCTAATAATGACATCCTTGTTGGAAAACAGAATAAATAAAGAAAGAAAAGCTTATGAGTCATGATGGAGTTAACAAGTGAACTTGATAAAGCCTGGAATTCCAGTCCAATATTAAAAACCAAAACTCATGCAAGAAACCATACAAAGCCATCATACACTGTCGATACCATTAAGCAGGGCTCGTTTGGAAACATAATGATAAAACTCTCTGTAACTTCCTGATTAAGTAGTTCTTCTCTGAAAGCTAACAGGTATTCAACAGCAAAGTTACACTCTTATGTTAGCACATCCCATCACCATGGACCATATATTTAACATATCTGGAATTTCTTTCCATTAATAACGTAATAAAATTTTATGGAACAGGATAAATTACATGGTTGTTAAACATTCAAAATGCAATTCGATCAATTACTAGCATGAAATAAGCATGACGAGACTAGTTAGCACTCTTGAGTTATGGTAATTAAAGTTGACATAAGCATCTTCTAAAAGCCCTAATATGTTGCTTTCCTCAATTAGTATTTCAAAACATTTTAACTCAGACTCATCTACCTCTCACACACCAGACTAGACATTGGCTTCTTTGTCAGTGTTGTGAGCCAATTCATGAACAATCCAACAGAAGAGCATATGGATGCAGTTAATAGAATTTTGAGATATCTAAAAATGACCCCTGGAAGAGGTCTGCTATACAAGAAAAGTGACAACAGAAATGTTGAAATATACTCAGATGCAGATTGGGCAGGAGACATTTTAGATAGAAGATCAACCTCTGGGTATTGTTCCTATGTTTGGGGAAATTTAGTGACTTGGAAAAGCAAGAAACAATAGGTTGTATCTAGAAGTAGTGCAGAATCTGAGTTTAGAGCTCTAGCACTTGGCATCTGTGAAGGAATGTGGATACAAAGATTACTCAAGGAACTTGGAGTGAAACTATTAAACCCCATCAAGATGTTCTGTGATAATCAAGCTGCCATAAGTATAGCTAAAATCCCAGAGCATCATGACAAGACAAAGCACATTGATATAGACAGACATTTCATCTCAGAAAAGATTGAAAAGAAAATTGTCCAGCTGATCTACACTCCTACCAAAGCTCAAACTGCAGAAATACTTACCAAAGCACTTCCCAGAACTAATTTTGAAGATTTGAGTCACAAATTGGGCATGTATAACATATACAACCCAACTTGAGGGGGAGTATGGAAATCTCCCTCAAAATCAGTTAGGAGAATCTGGTATTAGCTTAAACCAGATCTCATAGATCATCATTCCTTTCTAGTTTAGTGTAGGATCCCTTCCTGTCTAGTAAATATTTCCTACGTTGATAGACTGTAGGGTTAGCACTCTTCTCCTATATATATTGTATTATACTCTTCAGTTATAATAAGAAAATAGACAAACTTCTCTCAAAATTCTTCACCTGTCAGGCTAAACTTTCGAATAGTAAGGAATCAAACCGAAGTTGATTAACAAGATTAGAGCATGAAAAGGAATGTGTTCCAAATCAGATCACCATGCCTCTGAAGCTTCAATAATCTGAAGCTTTACTAAAATGACCAACAGTTGGCATGAAGTAAATCATGGAGCATTTAGAACACATGTAACATCAGCATATGGTCCCTAGGAAACAGTACAGCCTAGTTTGGCAGAAATGCAATGATATTAACCAAGCAAGGCCAAAAAGATAATTGACCCAGGAAAGTATTTCAGAGAAGAAAAGGGATGCCCTCTGAGAAAATTTCATTACCTTGGTTGCTCTCAAGTTTTCAGGAAGCCTCAGGGACCGGCATTGAGATGGTTCATTGATTTCAGTGAGCTTCCATATCTTTGATTTATCATTCAATTCTTCAGCTATTCTAGGTTTCACATCTCCCAAATTCCGGGCATCTCCATTCTACAAAAGTAATTTTGCTTGTGACTAAAATTTACAACAGATTATTTCAGTACTATCATGGAAAACTACAATCACTCAAAGAAAACTTCATGGAAAACCAAGATCATTAAAAAAAAAAAATCATGGATAACTAAGATAATGCCCCTAGTCTGTAGTTGAGTTCTCTCAACAAACAACAGAAACAATGTGAAAATAATATGAGTTGTGTGATCGGAGAGTAATTGATATGCAAGTTACTTGTGTATAAAATTCAGATGCTACTCTAAACGAACAAGAAAGTCCAACGAACCATTCCAGCAACGGCAACCACAGAGGCACCCCTGTCTGCAAGTCCACTGCTAGTTGCAGCTGCTGCTGCTGCTGCTGCTGCAGCTGAGATTGGATTAACAGTAGGCTGCACAAGAAAGCCACTATAAGATTAGACTTAATTGCAGACAGGGCGATGTCACATTCACAACTAATCATTGATAAAGCTACCTTTGCAACAGATTCAGATGCTCGAGGGGCATCATAAGAAAGATTTTCAAATGTACGCAGCAACCTGATGCCATCTGAATTTGCCAATATTTTAATCCCATTATCATTGGCAGAAACAGCCAACAGGGTGCCCTCCTTGTTGAAGCGGATACGTGGGCTCGCCTATGAATTATTAGAACTGAAATAAGCAATTATACTCAAAACAATCTCTTATAGTTTACTGGTACATAACGAACTCACTGGGAGGCCTCCATCAGCATCAATTGTTGTCAAAAGTTGAACACTGTCCATATCCCAGAACTTGATGGAAAAATCATCACCAGCAGCCAAAAAACGATTTTTTGTTGTATCAAATTGCACGACACCCAAAGAATGTTTTCTAAATCCAAGATAGGTTCTCTTCACAGCACCTTCACTTTCATTCCATTCAACAATGTAGGATTCCCCATCTTTACTTGTACCGCAAGAAAAAAGCCTATAGTTTCCACCGAAAACCCAAAGGCAACAAGTGAGTAGATCATTATTAACCCAGTCATGCACAAATACCAAGAAAAAGGAGATCATTGAGTAACGAGTCAATTATGTTGACCTTGTACCATCAGCACTGTAAGCCATGGTTGTGCACCATCGACCAGGAGCCTCATAATCAACCCGAGATCCTAGATTGTCATATAACCATGCTTTTATCTTTCCATCCAGTGCTGTTGAAAAGATAAACTGACCACAGAAGAAAGTCCAGCAACATGGTAGACCAGAAATGATGAGTTTAGTGGAAGGAGAAAAGGAACATTAAGAACTCAAAGTAAGTAGCAGGACATACAACAACAATGGGCGCAAAATGGACATGTCACCTGAATATTTTCCTTATAATGTGGGCAGATGGAATAAACAGGAGCCTCGTGACCTTCAAATGTATATAGTTTTGCACCAGTGGCAGCATCCCACACCTAATATTATTGGGAAAAAGAAAAGGAGCAAGGGGCAGCTTTTCATGTCTGAAGAAACGACCTTGATGCTTTTCAGTCCAAAAACCAAAAAATAACGCCAAACCCTACCTTGATGGTTTTGTCATCACCACAGGTTATAACACATAGTTGCTTATTCGGAGTGGAGAATGCAAGATCATTTACTCCACCAACATGAGCATCAATCTACAATGAGAACTTTTTAAGTTATTTTATATCAAGTAAAAACAAAATCAAAGCAACAAAAGAATATCAAGCTTAATACTGGTGTTAGTTAAGATTATATACCTCTAGGTGCTGCCGTACATCATCATTCCCATGATAAGAATATATTTGTACAATATGCCTTGAGTATGCAACTCCTGTTGTTGACAGAGATGAGAAATCAATGAAGAGCCTTTTCACCCCCAAAATCTTATGTGTATTTCTAATCCAACCATGACTTGTAATAGATTTTAGCTTACCAAACAAGTTACCATCTGGACTCCAAATTACACGGTTAACAGAGACACCAGGATCTTTGACTAAAGCTGCCTGAATTTCATCCAAAAAGAAAAGACGGTTCAATTTCAGACATTCCAGTACACCAAGCATCCAGCATACAGCACACATGATAATCAGTGCTGTAGGTATAAAAAAGAAATAACAAAAAACCTGAAGAGGCATCGAGCATGCATTCAGATCCCAAACTTTGAAGTTTCTTAAAACCAGTCGCTCCCTAGAACCAACTTCCCACAGCCCAATTTCCCCCACATTGGTACCAACTGTCACAGCATATTAACGTAATCAATGGTCAGACCAGGGTATATTCTACATTAATGCTTAAGGGTACAAATATGCCAAAGCCACAGAACCAACCAAATGAAAGACTGAAAAATCAAGCAGACCTAGAAGAATAGTCTGTTGAACAGGATGGAAATCCATGCTCATAGGAGATGATCCCTGATTAAGAGTCCGTACAACAGCCTTTGGCAAGTCATCCGGTGCATTAAAAGTCTGACCATGACCATGACCATGCCCTGGAAATGACAGTGGCAATACATTAACGGGCAAATTTACCTGCATTGATGATAACAATCAACAAAACAGTTTGGAAGGGAATAACACAAACATAATAAGAGGAGTGCACAGGTGACTGGCTAGATATATATTTACAAAAAGAGTACAACCAGAATGACAAAAAAAAAAAAAAAAACAGAGTACCTCATCAGAAATCCCCATTGGCCTTGTTCTTTTAGCAACATGGTCAGGATCTCCTGAAGGATAGTCTACTGAAGGGTTAGATGGAGGAGTCCGTGGATGCTTCAGAGCAGCTACACAAGGCAACAAAATGCTTATATTATTAAAAAAGGAAACATGTGCGCTCACATACTCAGTATGATGGTTAGCAGAAGCATCTATCGCAAATAAAAGGAATGAACTACCTGGGATAGATGGAGCACCAAGACCAATGGCTCCTCCTCCAGAAACTGCTGGATGAGTTACTGTGGGAGGATTGGACATCCAACCTGCAAGAGGTGCTGGGACTTGTGCTGGTGTAGGTTGAAACGGCTGAATATAAAAGTTCAACCACATAAGGGTAAGCATGTATCAGTAGAAGAGAGAGTATGAAATACAACCAAACAAGCTAATGACCTACCCCGTGAGCACCCAGAGGAGGAAACCCTCCAGCTTTTGGTAAGGATCCAAGCAGTGGATTGTTTGCAGGTGATGGAGCCCGAGCACCATTTGGTTGTCCACATGAATGATCGAAAAAAAGAGTCTTTATATCAGGGTTTGACCTTGGGGTTTTACAAAGTTGATGCTGCCAATTCAAGCTGTAATTTACATAGCAAAACAAAGTTCTCTGATTGCAACCATGCCAGAGTGTATATATGTCATATATGCCAACTAAAGCCATATATTTCTACAGAGTAAAGAAAAGATAAAAGTACTAATATAAAGGAAAATTCTAGAAAGATATAAACTGATTAGATCATATCCTGCTCCAAGACTTTCAAGCCTGCAGTCCAGACACAGACACGCAAAATGATGGAAGTTTCACTGCAATTCTCTCAAATGATCGAACAACTGAAATTCAGATTACATGATAGGAGTTCATCGTTTAATGCTGGACATGCAAACAACCATCATTCTAAATTCCATGGAAGGCAAGTGTTCAACACAACAGTTGATAAACAAAATATCATTTAAGAAGAGTTTTCCAGGAAACAACACCTGCCAAGTTACACATTATTTCAAGGCAAAACAAAGGCAATCGAAATGACCATATTATACAAGTATCAATAGATGAATTACCTTTGGTTAATGAGAGTTCGTAACCTGGAATTCTTGAGGTTAGGAAACTGCAATTTGTCACGAAACAAAGGGTTTGCTTCGATAAGCTTCTTCAGCTCAACCAACATGATTGCCCTTGCAGACTTGGTATCTCCATATTTGGAAAGTTGCTCATTCTCCCTATTTACAACAAAGCAAATCTGAATATACCTCCCACATGCTTAACATTAAAGAATTTGATTACTTCCACACATATCTACCTAAAATTCTCCAATGTCAGTAGTTGAGTGATTTCCTTGAAAAGCTCCTCGTTAAATGTCGAAAATACTTTCAAATCCTTCACCAATATTTCAACCGCCTTGGACCGATCATGCCTATAAAAATTCCATAACATTCTCAGACCATCTCATAATCTTATAATAATAATAATAATAATAAGAGTTGAAAAAAAAAAAAAGAATTGCAAGCTTACTTATCCAATGCTTCAAGATACTTTTGCTTCCGTATCTCGAAAAATATTTTCATAGAATATCGATTGTCGTCTACTTTAGTGAAACCAGAGAGGTATTTCTCCACCTCATCCCAATTGCCATTATGCACCTCATCCTCAAAATACTTCATGTTAAAGAAAAATCCAGATTCCTGCTCAAGCCTATTTTTATTTATTTATTTTCACATCACATTACACCAAAAAATAACCAATAATCAGTCATCACTAAAAATATTAGCAATAATTGTAAAAGTAAAAATAAAAAACTTAAAATTCTTACTTATGAACAGTCTCTTTGAACTTCTCCTCATCCAGGAACTGCAAGATCAGGAAAACGAGCTCTCGACTGAGAGAAGACATCTTAAACGCCCCGTTTTGTATACAAAATGCAGAAATACCACCAACTGTAGCCCTAGATCTGCTGCAACCACAATGTTTTCAAAGAAAAATGAAAAAAAAAAACCCTAAAACCGGGCCAAAATTAGGGATTTGATTTCAAATCACAAGAGAAATCCGCTTTACTTTTTTCAGGAATAAAAAAAAAAAAAAAAAAACAAAAAAGAGGAGAGAGAGTGAGATATTTCCGAGAAACTCACCTCCTATAGAAAGCAGTGGCGAGATCAGACCCTCTCTCTCACACACACCCTTTCTCTATCTGGAAACGAAGCAGAGTTTTTTTTATCTTTTTTCTCTCTGTAGACTTTCTCTCTCCGCCAAGTTTTTTATAGTCCATAAATAATTTTTTGTCTATATAAGCATTAAATCTTGCAGAAATGGCGACTTTAAAAAGGAAGGAGGAGACAGATAACCAGGATGATAAGTACATTGGCTTATAATGTAAGGGCGTATCACGATCGATAGGTTAGTGAGATCTGATAGCGCTCTTATGCATAAGTACAGGAATTTGAGGTGCCCACTTAGCCGGCTACATTTTGTCGAGTTTCTCGGCGCGGAATCTCTAGCTGACAACTGTCGTGCTTAAAGAAAGAAGAGATGTTCCTCTGCAACAAAGCAGATGGTAATTTCGTGTTTTATTTTTGTCGGCATGAGATGAGTGATTATTGTCTTTAGTGAAAAAACAATTAATACAATTATGGGCTAATTTATATTTATAGCCAGGGTGAGAAAAAAACATCAAAAAACTAATTAAACAGAAAAATTATAAAAAAATTGAAAAAATCAAATTATAAAAAAAAATATTCAACTGATTAGAATTTTAAAAAAACTGGTTTTATAAGCTTGAAATCAAAAAAATCAAACTAAACCGAACCCAAACCGAAAAAAAATAAAAACCAAAACGGAGAAAAACTGGAAAAACCAGTTTTAAAAAAAAATTCAAAATAAATCAAAACTAGTTGGTTTAAATTAATTTCAATTGTTAAAAAAAAATGATCTGATTAGTTTTTTTTATAAAAACCAAATCAAATAAAAAATAATCATCATAGCATGCATTAGTTTATATTTATAGTGTTCGGATCTATTGGAAATATGAGTAGCTGTAATTGTTAGGAAATAGTGTGTCAATGATCTCATTTGATTGCATCATAATTTTAGATTTCTTTCTTCTTTTTTTTTCAAATCCGACTCAGATCTCATGTTCCTTTGTAAAATTTATATTGCATTTACTAAAAAAGAAGTATGTAATGTTTTTTTGGTCTTGGAATTAGATTTGTTTTTTTTTTAATAACTTATATTAAACCTGGATTTGTATTTATTATAGAATAATCATTTGACCAATAAAGAATTATTTCTTATCATCCATTTATATATACCCATCTTATGAATAAAAAATCTAAAAAGTTAGGTTTCTTTATATTTTTGAATAGTTTTTTAAATAAAAAATATTTGATTGTAAAGCTAAAATCAGAATCTTATTTATTTTTGTGATGGGTAACTAAGGTAAAATAATGGGAATTAATTATAGTAATTATCAAAATTAATTATTTATTAATTTTGATTTAAAAAACCAGTATAAATAGGGGTTAGAGATATTTAGCATATTGACTTAAATATATCAATATTTGATTAGCTTGATCTTGCATAGTTGAAGATAATTAATTTATTTAATATTTGAAGTTGCTTTGTTTCTTATTTGCTTATTTTTAAAGAGCTAAATTGCTACTTATAAAGCTTTGGTTATTTCTTTATAGAAATAAAAATGTCTTTATCTTAAGAAGCGGTTGTTCCAACCAGTGTTGCTTTGGTATGAAGAATTTCGTCATCACCTTTTATGATGAATAGTAAGAAATTATAAGAACTTCAACGAATTGAATTTCAAGAAGTAGTAACAAAATATGCTCTTTTATCTAACCATATTGAACTTGAAAAGGTTTTTGATTGAAGAAGCATCATTGATGTCAAATAAGGAATCTGATTCTATAACTGTGGTTGATGTAAATACTGGTGTAGATGCATGAGTTACAATAATTTTATATAAGAGAACTGTATCTTAAATGGATTGAACAACACATTCTATGATGTATACACTCTAACCAAAAATACAAAGGCACTATAGGAAGCTTTGAGCAAAATAGATACAAGCTTGAAGATGATGGTATAAGAAAGTTCATATTTGATAAATTTTGGATTTCAAGATGGTAAATTGAAGGATTGTTATGAGCAAGTTTAAGATTTTTAACTCATCTAACATGACATTCATGCTAAATGTATGTCTCTAAATGAGTCATTCTAAATGGCTGTAATTATAGAAAATTCATTCAATAATTATCTTAAGCAAAAACATGAAGAAATAGAAGTTAAAGACCTCATTTTGAGGTTAAAGACAGAAAATGATAACAAATTATCTGAAAGAAAAACTAACTCTTATGGCATAACCCACAAAGCAAACATTATGGAACAAATGACAAAGACCCAAAAGAAAAAAACTTACTATGAAAGGAAAAAAATTGCCAAAAAAATTAATGACAAATACTTCATTTGCAATAAGGCTAAAAACTAATTTAGGGATTATAGAAATAGAAATCAACAAGAAAACCCTAAGGAGAGTATTTTTTAAGCTAGTGTCATCAAGGTTGATCACCTCATAAATGAAGTTTTAGAAATGAATATATCTATTACTGTTTCTAAAGTCAACCTTATCAATAATCTCTAGCAATAATGGGTTGATGTTGGTGGAACAAGACGTGTGTGTGTATTGAAAAGATGATGTTTTCCACTTATAGAAAAAGTCAATGATGAATACTTATACATGAGAAACTCATCAACCTTCAAGGTACCAGGTGTTAAGAAAGTCACAATGAAGATGACTTTTGAAAAACTTCTCTCCCTTAATAATGTGTTCCATGTTGCTGATATTAAAAAAGTTTAGTATCTAGTTTATTTAAAAGCAAAAATAGTTTTAAAAATAAATTTTTTAAAGTAATAAATTTTTACTCTCTAAAAATGATATGTTTATGAGGAAAAAAATATTGTAATGGTATCCTCTTCAAGATGAGTGTAATGACCATTGTAACTAGGAATGATGATGATGCCTATTTTTCTTATTTGTTTGAATCTTGATATGTGTGATATAATATTGAATTAATACGAATCATAATTTTTTAGAAAAATTATAAGTGTGTAGTTTGTATAGAATCAAAATTCATAAACCTTTATTTCAAACAATTGAAAAAAATAGTAAACTTCTAGGTTTAATTTAATAAGATATTGGTGATTTAAGAATGGTGCAAACTAGAGATAGAAAGGTATTATATTACATTTATAGATGATTGCACATGGTAATATTATATTTATTTACTTAGAAACAAAGATGAGACTATTGAGATATTTAAATATTACAAGAATGAAGCTAAAAATCAACTTAACAAGAAAATAAGGTAATAATAAGTGGCAAGGAAGGAGAATACAAAGCATCATTTGGTGAATTTTGTTTTTAAAATGATATTATACACCAAACAATTGATCCTTACCACAATAAAATAACAGTGGAGCATACTTAAATAAATTATAAATGTCATATTGATAAATTCAAGAATATCTTAGAAATTATAAGGGTAGGTAGTTCTAACTATCAATCATATTTATAACAAAGTAACCCGGTACAAAGGCTAGAAAATACATCATATGAAATATGAACATGTATAAGACCTTCCTATAAATACCTTAAAGTGTTGGGGTATTTTTCAAAAGTGATGGTACTAGATCTCAAAAAGGTCAAGATAATAAGTAAAACTATGAATTATATTTTAATCGAATATGCTTACTATATTAATGCATATCGATTTCTTGACTTTCATCCTAATACTGTAATGAAATCAAGGAATGCAACATTCTTTGAAAATATGTTTTCTTTCAAGGAAGCACAATAAAATTGTTCACTTAAAAAAATAAATGAGGCCAGCTCAAGTAGTTATCATCAATTGAAAGATGACGAATTTGAGTATAAAAAAAGTAGGAGGGTAAAAATTATCAAAACATCTAGTCCTCGTTTCCTAATATATTGTTTTAAAAAGTGAACATCGAACCTACCTAAAGTAATTTCGTGTCTTAAAGGTTTATATTGAAATAAGGTAGTCACTATAGCAACTAAAACTATAAATTGTGTTTTTATCGGATATGTTTATAATAGTAGTACATATCAATTTCTTGTGAACAGGTCAAGTATCCCGAACATTCATCCTAATGCTGTAATAAAATCAAGGAACATTCATTATAATATTGTAATGAAATCAAGGAACATTCATCATAATATTGTAATGAAATCAAGGAGCATTCATCATAATATTGTAATGAAATCAATGAATTCAACATTCTTTAAAGATATGTTTTCTTTCAATGAAGCATAAGAAAACTATTCACTTAAAGGAATGATTGAGGCGAGCTCAAATAATCATCGTCAATTAGGAGATAATGAAGTTGAGTTTATAATTAGTAAAAGGACAAAAACGACCAAAATACTTGGTCTTGATTTCCTAACATATCTTTTTTTTAAAAATGAAGCATTGGATCTATTATTAAGTAATGTCTCGTCTTGAAGCTTCCTATTAGAATGAGACAGTAAATAATTGAATTGAATCTATTAAGAATAATCATACATAAAAACTAATTGATCTTCCACTTAGAAATAAACCTTTAGGACATAAATAAACCTTCAAATGAAAGATGATGAAACTATTAACAATACAAAATAAGACTTGTTATAAAAAGATTTAAACAACAATAAAGCATGAATTATTTCAACACTTATTCATCAATGTTAAGAATAACTTCGATTTGAATTTTAATAGTTATCACAACTATTAACAAACTTGAAATACACAAATGAATATAAAACTAGCTTTTTTAAATAGTAACCTTAATAAATAGGTTTACATGGAACAACCTAATGGGGGTTGTTGTTAATGAAAAAGGAAAGAAATATATAAGCTTGTCAATCATTATATAACTTGAAACAAATACCTAAATAATGACATATGGAACATTAACGTGATTAAAATAAATTCATAGTGAATAAGAAATTGATTTTAAAAAAACCCTTGGTCGACATGTTTTTGTAAAACTCAAGACCTTATATATCTCACATAAAAAAAAAATTATGTGGGTTTATATAATGGGAAGCCAAAGAGTCATAAATTAGCCTTAGTAAAATAGTATGGATTTAACCTACACATATGTGCTCGGCTCAGGCATGGGCTCCAAGTTTTGGGCCCTAGGCTTAGGGTTTGGTTTTTCTTTTTAGATAACCTAGTTTAAATTTGGATTTGAGTTTATTATAAAATAGTTATTTGACTCATAAAGAATTATTTTTTGTTAGCCCATTTATTTATATCCAACCCATGAATAAAAAGTCTAAGTTGTCAGTTTTTTTCCATCTTCCCAAATAGTTTTTTCAAAGAAAGAATATAGGGTTTTAAACCTAAAAAATATCATAATTTTTTTTTTTCATTGAGAGTTTTTTAGTACAATGGTATTTTGGTTAGTTGACTTTTAAAGTAAATGCATACTTTACAAGTATAGTTGTTAGAATCATGTTGAAATTGATTGCATATATGGTTGTTGAAATCCTATGAGTTTAACCGTATACAATCATTTACACCAAATAATAAGTAATAAAATTTTAAATACATAGAATTTATTATTGACAATAACATCTTGCTAGCTTTTTTGCTTATAATTTCTCTAATTTTAGCTTATGTGTATATGATAGTATGCATGCTGGGTTTAAGTTTAAATATGAATTTATTTTATATGCTTAGAATTTGCGTTAAGATTTTTATTTAATTTTATTGCAAGATTAAGTTGTTTGGTTGCTTTGACATGATATATAAACAATCTATAGCTCACAACTAATATATATATATAAATTCAAAATTCACAACTAGTATTAAGAATAACTTCTTTTCTTGGATATATTAAATAATATAAAATAATAAATCTTCAATATTGCTATAAGTTTTTTTTTTTTTTTTAGTTTTGAATTTATGCGTATGGTCATGCATTTTAATTTATTTTTTTAATTAAACACCATGATTATTTGTTGTTCTTAAAAAAACAAGTGAAAGAGACAAATAATGCAAGTAGAAAATGCACTGAATGATTTTATTATTTTCTTCATTAAATCTCGGAAGAAAGTCCAAATGATGGGATTGATGAAGCAGTCATTGGAGCTTGGGTGAGGTGGAGCCGAGGAATAGGGTAGAAAAGTTAAAAGAAAGTGATTTTTTTCCTGTTTTTTCTTTTTCAGATCCCTGCGACAAGCTTTTTTCGGACAGGACATTTTAAGCTTACCCTTATATTTATAGGGTTATTACGATACTTGCCATTAGGGTTCAGTTTACGGACAAGTGGATATGCGGTGCTCATCGTATCAATCAAGTGACGAAGTCGCGTCTAGTTCATTCTTTCGATACGTGTATGAGATAAGATAGAAGAAACAATTAGTTTAAAAATATTTTAAAAAATTAATTTAAAATAAAAAATAGAAGATTTTAAAATTTTTCGAAAAAAATTTTAAAATTTAAAATAAAAAATATTTTTATATTTCAATTTTTATCTCAATCTCCATTTCTCATAAAAATATGTTTCTGTTTTTTTCATATTAAAATACCAATCAAATATAACTTTAGTAAGTTATCATTAACGATAACACATATATAAAAATGAAATGATGAAGGGCAATTACAAAAATATCTAGTTTCAACAAAGGTGACATAAAAGAATAATTTATTTTGTTGGTTATCAATTCATCACTAGCTATTGCACAGAACATGAAAAATATTTAAAAACAAAATAAAAATAAAAAATAAATTTTAAAATGTATAATTTAACTAGTCAAATTCTGAATTTATTATTTAAAAATTACCAGTTTGAATCTCATAAACCTCATGCCACTAAAGATTTATATAATAGTTAACTTCAGGGTTCGTAGGATTAACAATGATAAGAACAAACTAACCCGAATATATATATTAATCTAAAAAAATCAGAAATGAAAATGAAAATAAACACTAATGGATTAAAAACCAAGAGGAAAAGGAAATAAATACTTGCTGCCAATAACAAATTAAGGTGATTATTGCATGTATAAAGACAGATTTTAAAGGTTTTAAAATGGCACGAACAAATTCTCTGTGTAAGTACCGGTAAGTTCTCAAAAAAAAAAAAAAAACCTATTAATCATTAAGTGTTAAACTTAACTCAATAAATTTAAAGGGGAGAAATTCTTTTAAGGGTTGACATTAGGGTTTTTTTATATATAAATAATAAGGCATTTTCAAACATTTTTTCCGTGTATTGATACTAAATGCATGTTCCTAGATAAGTAAATCAATATTCCGGTTGTTGCATGATGAAACAAAATATTATTTTTTAACGATACATTTTAGGATCAATTCTAGAATTTAAATTGATTATGATAACTTAATATCTATTAAAAAAATAATTTAAAATCTAAAAGCACAAAAAAATTAAAATGAAATCCAAATTAAAAATAATAAATCTAAAAAGTCATAGGAAAATAAAAAAAATTATCTTTAATTGTGGGAAATTAAAATTAAAATGAAATCCAAATTAAAAATAGTAAATCTAAAAAGTCATGGGAAAATAAAGAAAATTATCTTTAATGGTAAGAAATTCAATAATCAAGCTTTTTGTTATTGCGGTATTTAAAATACTAATTAAGTCTAAAATAATTAGATATCTTTTAAATTTAAATGTATCTTATTTATTTATAAAAATATTTAATAAATTGTACATATAGTCTATCTAAATGAAATACTTATATAATTAAGTTAGATTTGCACACGAAAACTTATTGTTTTTTTTTGTGTTTTATTCTAACGGTATCTATAAAATAGCTTTTTTAAATAAAACAAAACTATTTTCTTCTTTTTTATCAATCTTAAGTATATGATCTACATTTATATCAGTATATCCACGTATTTTTAATATATATTTGATCATATTGTAAATTTAATTACCGGCTAGTATCTTTTCATATCCTTTTCTATCATGCTTGCTATGTTTTTTAAATCTAAATCTTTAAATTAAAATTAAAATTAAATGTAAATGATTTATTGAATAATGAAAATAGTAATAATTAATTCTTGACGTTATAAATTCTTAATGACCGACCTAGCAATCAGGCTAGCCTCCAAGACTAAGTTGACATAAGTGGAAGCAATAATTAATAGGTAATGATAGTTACCATTAAATGGATAATTTAATAATCAAAGTGGGAAAGATTGGTACGAATAATACGATCCAGCCAAAAAACAAAAATAATAAAATAAAAAGAAAGTGGGGTTGAATGGGTCAAGTAGTGTAAGCTGTAGCATTTCCATGTGCTCGTCCACTTTTAGTGATCTGGATGGCTGACACATAGAGAAAAAGACGGGTGCCACTTGGTAATTTATTTTTGTGTTTTAAATTATTTAAAAAAAAAATTAACTTTTTTAATTTTTAATTTGTTTTAAATTATTTATTTTTAATTTTTTATATTATTTTGATGGAATAATACCAAAATTTATTTTAAAAAATAAATAATATATTATTTAAATACATTTCATATTGTTTTATGGTTTTAGATTTTTTTAATTTTTAGATTTTTTTAGTGAAATTTTTTTTATATTTTATATCGTTTTTATATGTTAATTTTAAAAATAAATTTTAAAAAATAAAAAAATTATTTTAATATATTTTTAAATAAAAAATTATTTTAAATTACTATTATTATCACAATCCAAGCACACCTATAAACACATTTCCAAAACGTCTTGTATAGACAAGAATTAAGTCTGATCCGGCACATCATCAGCTATGATGCACAAGTTACGATATGGGTTGATTAATCTAAGATTAATTAAAATAATATTATTTTTTAAAGATAAACTTAAAAATTAAGTTGGATAATGATATGATTAAACTGGTTGTTGTGAGCTAATAGTCAAATTAGGTAAACAACTCACAATTGACTTTTAGAAAACTTTTATTGCCAATATACACTGTAAATCTGAGCTTTTAGAACTTAATATACAAAATAAAAAAATATAGATAATCTAAAATTATGAACAATAGAAAAAAGAGAATGTGGCCGATTAAAACAATCGACAACAGCCAGATTTTTAACCTTTTTTTGTCAATAGAGCACACGGAATTTAATTCGATGATTTTTTTTTTTTTTGCAAAATATGTAAATATGATTAATTTTTAAAGGGAGATATAAATGATAAAAAATGATAATTTAATTTTATATTAATTCAAATTGACTACAAAATGTAGGTTTTTTTTATATAAATACTGTTAAACTTGATCCAAAACTTAATACAAACTATATATGTGTGTGTGTTCACAAGCTTGCACATTACTCTTTTGTTTTATATTATATAATAAATAGTATTTGGGTAATGAGTACCTAAATTACTATAAAAAATGGATGATCATGATATTAATATTTAAACTTTTTATTTAATAATAAATAAATAAGATATAATATAGTAAAAAAAAGTTCAATTCTTGGATAGCCATTGTCCATGAAGCACGAGTTTCGCTATCGATTATAAACACAACATCAATTTTTTTTTTCAATTTAAAATAATATCCATACATTGTTAATATTTTTTCTGGTAAAAAAAGTATATGAGAATGATATGATATAATTTAGTTATCTTGATAGGTAAAAAAACAACTCGAATGACCAATTAAAAACGTATTTTAACTCATAATAAATATTTAAGATGAGATTTTTTTATATAAACATTAAAAGACAACATATTGGATCAATTTTGGTTAACCCAAGTTAACATGTCAATCCACATATCGAGTCATAAGACCAAGAAGAACTCATATAAAGCAAATCAAAATAAATTATGAAGCTCAATTTCCAGTAAACCCAATGTTAAAGGATGAAATTGAAAAAAAAATAATTAAAAAAATGACCTAAGTCAACCCGGGTTAATATGTCAAACTTACGCCGTAGATCATGAAACCACGATAATCCAATAGATAGCAAATTGAAATGGGTTACAAAGTCTAATTCTCAATCAACTCAATATAAAAAAATAAAATTAAAAAAAAATCGATAAAAAAATATAGAAGCAAATAACCCGAGTCAACAAGGATTAAACCACCAAAACCATGACCCAAGTCACAAGATAAAAATAACTTTATAGAAAGAAAAATAAAGGCAAATCATGAAGCCTGATTAAAAAGAAAAAATCAATTAAAAAAAAAAACTTGAGTTAATCTATCAAACTTGTAATTTGGATCATGAGGCTGGAGTAACCTCATTAAAAGTAGATGAAAAAAATAATAATTATGAAGCTAAGATTGAAATATAAAATTAAAATAAGCATAAATAAAAAAATTACTATTCAAATAAATAGTAGTTTAGGAGAAAAGTTAGGATAAGTTCTCTACCTGTTTTAGTTTTTCATCAATGTTAATGAAATCATAATTATTGGTTTGTAAATTAAAATTGTCTCGTACCCTTATTTATAAAGATAATTTATTATGAGAGCCTATTCACCATTAGTTTGGATGACTCGAGTGATTTAACAAGCTAGATAATTTTATATGCGATCCATTTAAAAATATTATTACTCTTCTCTTTATTTCAAAAATATTCTCTTTTACTTTTTATTTTTAATTGTCTCAAAATAATTATTTATGCAAAATATTAAATTATTACATCATTAGTCTAAGCTATGTTGCGGGTCGGATTAATTTTTTTTAATATAAAAAAAATATCTATGCATTATTGATGTTTTTTCTAGTAGAAAAAAAAATTAAACCTTGTACGGATTGATATAATATGACAAAATCTCCTTAATAGATCCAAAGGTAGTCCAGATAATTGATGAAAACATAGTTTGACTCAAAATAAATATTTTAGATGAAATTTTTGTTTACAAATATTAAGATGACAACATATTAGAATGATACAGGCTAATCTAGGTTAATCTACCAATTTGCATATTGAGTGATGAGACCAAGATATTTCTATATAAAAGAAATCAAACCAAGTTATGAAGTTTAATTTCTAATAAATCCAATGTTGAGGGATTAAATAAAAAAAATGATATAAAAATGAGCTAAGTTAACCTGAGTAAATATCTCAAGCTAGTGACATGGGTTATGAGATTGAGATAACCCAATAAAAAATAAATTGAAACAAATCATAAAACCCAATTCTCAGTCAAACTTGTGTTGAAACATGAAATTAAAAAAATAGATTAAATAAAAGATACAAAAAATGACTTGAGGTAACTAGAGTTAATCCGCCAAACTTGTGACTCAAGTCATTAAACAAGAATAACCTTATAAAAAGAAAACGGAAATAAATCATGAAGTCTAATTTCCTATCAATTTAATATTCAATGATGAAACTAAAAAAAAAATTAATTAGAAAAAAAAAACTCGAGTCAAGCTGAGTCATGAGTCTATGATAACCTCATTAAAAATAAATTAAAAAAAATCATGAAAGTTCAATTCTTAATAAATCTAATATTGAAAGTTAAAATTTAAATAAAAAAAATATAAATTAGAAAAAAATTAATAAAATATTACTATGGAGAATAATATTTTGTAATGAAAGTTACAATAACTTCCCCTCTAATTTTAGGTCTTTTTTAATGTTAATGATAATGTTAACAATGATTTCCTTGCAAAGACAGGAGCTTATGACTCGATGAGATAAGTTAGCCTTATCATCTTGGAGTTTCGCTGCCGGGTTGGCAACCGCGCTAGCTATGGTTCTTAGTGTGTTTGTTTTTATCTTCAAAAAACGCTTTTGAAGATTTTTTAAAAATTTTTATTTCAAATTAATTTCTTTATGATTTTAGAAAATTATGATATATTGATGTCAGAAATAATTTTAAAAAATAAAAAAATATTATTTTAATATATTTTCAAATAAAAAATAATTTAAAAAGTAACAACCACTACACAAACACAACATAACATAAATACAAAGATGAACATAATTTACAAAAATAACATTGAATATAAGAACTTGTAAAATATCTTTTTATTTGAATTGAGATTTTTATTTTATTTTAAAATCTCCAAAATAATTTTTCAAAGTCAGATAGATTAACAGTGTTAAGTGAGAGTTAAATTTTTCCATAGCACAATATTTGTTGAAAATAGACCTTGTAAAATAGGTTTTTGGATAGAAAATTTCATTATAAAGATATTTTGGTGATTATCCCGAATTATATCCCCTTTTTTATTTAATTAGCCTTCAACTCTCCTCATATTTTTCGTAGCTATTTTCTCAAAAAATATCTACAAGCAAAATTTTCTTACTCATTAAACTGATAAGGTTGAGTCTCATAAATTTTTAATTTTAATTAATTTGTTTCTCAGTTACAACATGTATTTGTAGAGAATTTTACGTAAAAAAACTTGTCTATGCACCACCGCTTTTAACTTGGACAAATTCGGCAATTAGTTTTAAAAGTGAAAAAAAAGAAGAAGCTAATCAACACATAAGTTAAAAAACTTTTTAGCACACTTTTCAATATCACAATTTAAAAATACATATAAAAATAATATAATATTTATTAACAGCAAAATCTCACTTCTAAACCGCAACATTAATTTAATTATTATAGTATGTTTGGAAGTGTGATTACGATTGAATTTAAAAATATTATTTACTCGAAAATATATCAAAATTATATTTTTTTTAAATCATTTTTGATATCAGTACATCAAAATAATATAAAAATATTAATTAAAAATAAATTAAAAAATAAAGTTTTAAAAAATACTTTTAAAACACAAAAATAACCTCCTCGTCATGCATGTCTTCTCCTTGTAAACAATATCTTCTCTTTCTTTAACTCGGCCCGATTCCAGTCCCGGATTGACCGGGTCCCAGGTCAACTCGGCTGAGATTGTGATTGCGGTTACTTTTGAAAGTATTTTTTACTTAAAAATATATTAAAATTATGTTTTTTTAAATCATGTTTAATATCAATACATTAAAATAATATAAAAATATTAATTAAAAATAAATTAAAAAAATAAAGTTTTTTTAAAAATTTTAAAACATACTTTTAAAACGTAAAAATATCCTCCTCATCATGCATGTCTTCTCCTTGTAAACAATATCTTCTCTTTGTAAATAATCTGTCCTCTCAAAAAGCAAGCAAGCAAGCAAACCAGTCATCTTGCTTTCTATTGGGACTTGGTGGTCTACGACGACTTCCTCCATTGATGATCCTTTTCCAGGTCAAGGCATGATAATGGAAAGTTGTAAAATAAGAACATGATCAAAGCATTCAAAGAGGATTCTCCTTGGAAAAAAATCCCCAGCACACATCACCAGATCTAGCATCAGTTCCATCTCTTTTACATGATATATTTCTACTTTTGACTTGTTGTTTCAATTGTGTTAAAATCCAAAAACCATCCTCTTGGTGAATATATGCAGAAGAAATGGACTGGGACAGGAATGAGAAGGTCAGTTTCAGGGAGTTCCTGTCTTCTTTAAGGAAGCAGCACCCAGCTCGATGAATCTGAAGCAGCAGACCTGGAAGACTTGGTCCTTCGTTCATCTTTCTTAGTTGAAAGAGAGGACAGGAAAGGAGAAGCAAATTCTGATTTTTCATGACCTGTTGTGTTTCCAAGCATAGATTTTAAATCCGCCCAGTTCAAGGTCCGAGTTTCAAGTTTTGACCAAGTTATCGGGTTGCTTAGATCAATTTCCATTTAAAAAAACATTAAAATAAAATTATTTTAGAAAAAAAAAAAACAAAAATCAACGAGTTGCAACCGGTTTTTGACTAAATTTTACCGGGTCAATTGAGTTACCGAGTCAACCCACCAAGTTATATCAGGTCATGACTTTTTCTATTTTCTTTTCAATCCAGCCCGATTTCAATCCCGGGTTGATCTGCCAGACCGGTTCGAGTTTCAAAATTATGTTTGGAAGTGTAACATGTTTAATTATCACTCTTAAATTCTTTTTAATTATGATAATTATTTTGTTGTATTTAAAAATAATAATATTTAATAAATATTATATTTTAGAATCACAATAAAATAAAAATATAACACTTTCAAAATTCATTATAAATCATGTTTACAAAAATAAAGACATTTAATAAATATTATGTTTTAAAATTACAGTGAAATAAAAAAAATAATGTTTTATGTTAATTTTTTAAAATTTTATGTTAATTTTTTTAAAAAAAATACTTTTAACTTTGGTTTGTGTTTTATTGGATAGGAACCATAATATAGTGTTGACCTAACTGGTGATGTGACAAGGCGTTCCCTTTCAATCAAAAGAGGCATACCGCATTTCCATTTTCCAGTGCTCCGAAGATATCTAAAAAAATAAAAAATAAAATAAAAAGAGTAATGCTAACCGACCCACATTGTTTTTTTAAATGAAGCTGTACTGCTATTAGTGCGAATTGTTTATATAGAGAAGTTATCCCCCCTTATCTTCTTTGTTTTTATAGTTTAACATGTTTTTTGAAGTGTTTTTTTTATTTAAATTAATTTTTAAAATATTTTTAATGATCTTTTTATGCTAAAATTAAAAATAAAAAAAATATCATATTAATATATTTTAATTAAAAATTATTTTTAAAAATTACTATATATTACATTA
This sequence comes from Populus alba, assembly GCF_005239225.2. Lineage (NCBI taxonomy): Eukaryota > Viridiplantae > Streptophyta > Magnoliopsida > Malpighiales > Salicaceae > Populus > Populus alba. The sequence continues at coordinate 4,686,200 of NC_133286.1, read as the reverse complement.
CTAATCACATATTTAAACAATGATGCTCCAAACATCACCGTTATATTTAGAGTTGACACTGCTATCATTTTTATCTTAAAAAGAACAATGTTACAACATTATTATATTATTTTATAAATTTTCTACCAAAAAAATAGATAAATAATATAATTATCTACTTGGTTCAAGTTTCAATTATGGGCTAATTGTGTTAATCGATGTTGTTTAAGTTATTTTAACTAAAAATAAAATTATTTTAAAATTTTTAAAAAAAAAATCCCATTAACTTGGTTATGTTTAATCTAGATTTAATCAGGTTAACTAAATCATTATAAGTCAACTAAATTTGATTATAATTTAATTTGAAAGAAACCAATCCCAAACTAGACTTTAGATTGACAAGTCATCATGTTAACTAATAATACGGATTTAATAAATATAATAAATGACAATAAGCCAAATTACACACCGTAAATCCATAAAATTAGTTGAAAAAAGAATAAAGAGTTGCAGAAAAAATAAAAAGGAAAGAGGCAAGAAAGTGGGGTTTGTACATCATGGTAATACTTGCACAACAGATGAGATTGGAAACAAGGGATGTCAATGAAGCCCGATGATAAATGAGTGGATATTGAATGTGTAAGACAAATATTATTATAATTAAATTACAATTATAATTTTTTTTAAAAAAAAAAAAGTTAAAGTAATTTCATTGTGGACTCACTTAAATCATGCTGTTCACTAAAACAACGCATAATACTTTTTTTATTATTATTCTTTGAGCAGTTTTTATTTATGTCACCATTTTTTTTTAATTTCATTATTATAAATTATGTTAAATGGGATTTTGGACTCATAATTTATTTTAAATAGCTTCCTACAGGTTCTCAAAGTGTAAAAAAAAATCTATTTCAAAATTAATGTGTGATTGGGTAAAATAGGATTTGATTTTGTTTATTAAAAAATTAAAATTTTGAGAACTAAATTTGAAAACAAAAGAAACATACATTTTTTTTTTAATTAGTATATTGTAAGCGTCTTTTCTAAAAGAATTTTCTATATTCTTTGAGTAGTTTTTTTTTTTAATTTCTTCCTTATAAATTAGGTTAAATGGGATTTCAACCTAATAATTTATTTTAAATAGTGTCAATAGGATTCTCAAGGTGTCAAAAAGATGTTCTAGCGTTAGATTAATGTTTGATTTAGTAAGATAGGATTTGATTTTGTTGATTAAAAAATTTGAAGTTTTGGGACCAAATTTGACTATAAGACAAAAATGCAACCTTTTTTCTAATTACCATGTTGCCGATGCCTTTCTAAAGAAAAATACCTTAAGTTTTCTTATTTGATTCCTTTAGTTTGACAATTATACATTTTAGTCCATAACTTTATTTTTTTTACATGCCAGTCCTTGAATTTTAGGGAAGAGAAGGCCATTAAAAAATGTAAGAGGAGAAAGAAAACATTTGGCAGGCAAGATTTTGTTAATAGTAAAATGCCAAGTTTTGTGTCAAAGTATATTTTTCTTAATGAGATGAGTGTTGTTAAGATTTTTTTGAGCTTCCATGTTATTGAAAAAAATAAATCAAGCTTGAGATAGATTTTTTTTAGTTTAATCTTATGTTTTTCTTTAACCAATTCAGAGTTTTTTAAGCTGAAGAATTCATTCATTGAGGTTAGAAGAGCCTTTTTTAGGTGGTTTCATGTGAAAATGAATTAAAATTAGTTTTTTAGGTTTAAACAACCCATCTATTTTTCAGCCACTTATCTATTGATTGAAAATTAAGCAAACAAGTGAAGCATAGTTTGAATCATCTGCTTTTTCTTCCTCTTTTTTTTTTTTTTTTTATTAAAAAAAATTATTTTCTCTCAATTTAAAAAAAAAAAAGGTCTAGGTACGCAAGCCTAAGCTTAGCCTATAAATCTGGCTTTATTTGAAATGGGTTAGGCATGCTGGGCCACTCAAGTTCGTATGTTGGTCTGTTTTATGTTTTTTTTTTTTTGTCATTAAAGTAAAATTTAATCTAACTTAAAATTAATTAATTAAAAATATAATACATATATTATTTTGTTAGTTCTTAATTTAATTAAGAATATATTTTAGATATTGTTTTATTAAATACCATTCAATATTTATTTATTTTTGAAATAAAATTATAGTAGTCTTTTAATAATAATAACAAACATTCTTTTTGTTAATCCCATCATAATCACCTTTTTTTTTAAATTTTATCTAATTGCTTTTCTACAAGCATTTATTTTTTAATCATTTTGTTAAATAAAAGATAGTTCTTAAAAATAAAATTATTAAACTTAATTAGATCTATGACTTGAGTCATGAGTTTTGGAAAATTAATTTAGGTTGATTCAATATATCTTTGTCTCAATACTAAAAAGAAAGAACAATTTTATCTTGAAATTTTTTTAAAATCAAAACAGGATTTCATGGTTATTCAAATTATTTTTAAACCCTTTAAATCAATCATGTCATATTTAATCCAACCTTCAAATAGTTTCATTCAAAACCTTAACTAAGTAAGGAGTCAGATTGAGAGATTTCAAGGTTAACTTGCTAGCCCGAGTTTAATAACATTGCCAAAAAGATCCTCGTAGCAATGCACGAGCATGGTATTGTTCTTATGTTTTTAAATACAATCACATCAAAATTACCAAAGTTGTTGCTTTTTTAATTAAAACCTATTTTTGAAATAATGATAAAATGTTATCTAAGAAATAAATATTTTGGTAAAAAAACTTTTTTAAAAATAAAAATAAAATTAGCACATTGATGAGACAAATAGGTTTTAGTTAGAGATATATCATTTTTATCCTTGTTTTAAGGTATCCATATTTTTTTAGGAATTTCTTCTAATTACTTTTGGTTTTATTTAATAAATAATATAGATAATAATAAGAAAAAAAATATTTATACTAGTAAATTAGTTTGTTTCACTTGTTTATTTACAGCATTGGCATTCTCCCTTTACTTTTACATTCATTTTTTGAATCATGGAATTCCCTCTTATTACTTTTCTTATAAAAAAAATTAGTGCTATATAATTAAGTGAAATAAATTAAAGAGCTCCTATCAACACAAGATCCAATGTCTAAATCTTCACTTATATCATACCTTTATAAATTAGTATTTAGTTAGCACTAACAACCTTTTTAATATTTATTAGCGCACATGATCCTTGATCTATTTTATTTCATATTTGTATCAAATCTGAGCTTATAATTAATTCTTCTCTGGATGCTAGAAAACACATTAGTGACACCTAAGTATTCTTTTGTTTTAGATGATGCAAAAAAAAAAAAAAAAAAATTGCTTTGACCCATAGTGTAGTGCGGGTAATTTAATTGACTACCAACTAATATGCAAAGTGTTTTTGAACAATATTATCACTCTTCATCCAATACATTTTTTCATGTTAGGTCCTAACGTTTTTTTTTTACTTCAATTAGCAAACTTTATTCCTTTGCAATTTCATCCTCACAAGTTATATTAACATGGTTTTAATGTGTTGAGATTTTTTTTTTTTTTTTTTCATGTTCTCGTATATGCCTAGTGTTTGAGAATAGTTAGGCATGAAATTAAAGATCAAAATTACAAAATATAATTTTATGTTCTAATTAAAAAATAAAAGAATGATGACCAAAATTAACAAAAAAAGAAACAGAGTTATGTTTAAGTTTCATTGTTCAATAGGCATGAATAATTCAATATGGTCCCTAAAGTTTCAAATTATTCATATTTGGACTTTGTTGTTTTAATTTTTTATTTTCAGGTCTAAGATATTATTTTTATCACGTTTCAATCACTGGGTATTGAGGACAAAGGAAGAAAATTATCAAAAAAAGAAAAAAAAAGAAAGAGTGTTTGGTTGTCTGTATTTTATACCATGAAAAACCGTTCTTGATGTAAATGAGCTTGTCTTAAGAGATAAAAATTTAACGGAGGTGGTTATGCCATTGAACCATGCTAGAAAAAATAGATCAAGAGCCATGACTTTTGTTTTGATTTAGTTTGATTATTGGTTTTTAAATTGATTCATCTTTATTAAAGTTTCTATGATGTTTTTGAGGTGTTTGTTTTGGTGAAAACAAGTTGAAAATTAGGCTTTTAAGTTCAAGTACTTGGACTTCCATGAATGGAAAAATTGCCAAAGTAAAATGCTTCGTCTAGCTAGGTGGGAGACATGTTGTTCAATATTAAAAAAAGAGAGAGAAAATAATCATGTTATTCACTCTTTTTTCTTCAAAAAGTAATAATAATAATCTAAGAACGCATGTCTAGCTAGCCATGCCCAAAAATACATGGCTTTTTTTAATTATTTTTTATGTGATTTAATTTTTAATTGATACAATCTTTATCATTTCTTTAAAATTATTTAGTTTAAATTCTTTTTTTAAAATAGTAATTAATTTTCAATAATTTATATAATTTTAGAATACTTGAGATAGATTATTTTAATTTATCTTTAAATTTTTTTTTTAAATTTTTTTTGGATAGATGCGCCTGTATAAGAACCAAAATCACATGTACTTAGCCACCAAAATTAATCTTCAAGATAAATAAAATAAAATATATAAAATAAAAAAGGATAATTGAGCTAAAATATTTACATATGTATTTGTCTTTTACTTTCTTAGAAGAAAGTCAACTTCTCTATGTTAATCTTTAATTAATATTCATAACTTTTTTTATGATTTATCATTTCATATATTTATCATTTTATTTTATCAAACACATACTTTATCATTCTATTCCCTCAATTAAAAATTTTTATGATGTCAAAAAACATATTCATAAAATCAATGTTGTTGGTTTTTTTTTTTTAAATTAAAATATTAACTTAAAATATTTTTTTATAGTATAACATGGATCTAGTGATCATAATATGTGTTTATGTGTTATAAATGTCTATATATAGAAATAAAACGATGCCCTCGTAATATTCTATGAAATATTATGAACTTATTTATCATGCCATCTTGTATAAAGCCCTATTTGTTTGCTGAAAAGCATTTTTTTGAAAAATATTTTCTGGATTTCTCATATTTGACCACTTTGTGAAAATTTGGTTGACAAAATTTTAGTGTTTTTCACACTTTCCAAAGGGGATTCAAAAACTAAAGTAGTGTGTGGTGTTACAACAATCATCCTCTTGGGTTAGGATTTTAGTGTAGCATGGAAAGAACAATGAATTGATGGCTTGTCCATATTAAATGATTTGGAGTTGCCACCTAATATTTTGGTCACCACAAAATTCTAACTGGTTCTCAGAATTTATATAAGAAAACTAGTTGTATATAGAGAGAACAATATCACCCATAATACACTTTATCTAAGGTAAGATATATTATTTATTTGCTTGATTATTACTATGGCATTATTGTGTTTTTTATAATCATTGGTGTACCTATAGATTAAAGCAGATCCACCTTAATAGAGTGAACCATGACTTTACAGGTCATGCCTAACCATTCTAAAGCCAATTTTTTTTTTTTTTTGCATTTGATTAAAACAGACCCACCTTGTTTTTCATTTTGTGTTAAATCAATGATAAAAAAAGATAAAAAAGATAAAAAAATTTTAATTAAACCACATGTTTTAATTTCATATGGTCAAATTCTAAAAAACAATTCATGCATACTTTCCAAACACATAAAATGTATTTTATCATGTTTTAAAAATATATAATGAATATCATAACAAATTTATTATTATCCATTAGGATTTAGCTAAAATTTAAAAAATACCACAAAAATAAATTTATTTATTTAATATTCAAGGTATAAATCTTGCAACGTAACAAATACTCATGGCATTAAAATAAATGAATTAATAGCAATAAATATTAGGAATGAGCTGTATGTAATAAATAACTGCGATGCTAAAATATAGGCGTTAGAACGGTTATGATTTAATCAAATAAGACATAAATTTTCCTACGAAAAGAGATCTGCCTTGGATCTTAGACAAGGCCAACAAATAAAAACATGACCTAAAAAAATAATAAATCAACAATGCAGCTTACCGTGACCCATGACTTGCCTTAGATCAACACTCAGGTTAGGTTTGAAAACTATATGATAGATAACTTTTAAAATCAATGACATGGGTCATTAGACCAGAAACACTATATTGAAAAAACTAAGAAGTCCAATCTTCAACAAATCAAGAAAAGGTCATTAAAAGCTATCATAAAAAAAGATTGGAATGAAGGTGAAAAAATAAGATTAAAAGAAAGGCTAACTAGTGGCAAACCACCTTACATGCGGCAATTAAAAGTTATCTAAAATAAAAGAATGAAAAGTAAGATTAAAAAGGTCTAAAATAAAATATAACAATTAAAAGAATGAAGGTGAAAATTCAAATAAAAAATAAATTAGAGGGCAAGAACAATCATTTGATTGGAAGGTTAAAATGAAAATAAGATTTTGTTTTAACAAAAAGACAAAAAAATTTTCAAAAATATGCGGACCAAATTAGAAAAAACAAAACACAACAAACTTGGATTGAAAGGTGAAATTAAAAATAATCAAAACCTTGACAAAAGGATCAAGAAAAAAAAAGAAATTAAAAGAAGAATGATCAAATTACAAGTAATATATATGACAAATTAGAACTGGGGATTAAATTAAAAATAAATAAAAATTTACAAAATAACAAAATAAAATCACAAATCAAAACAATAAGGATCAAATTGAAAAAAAAAATATAATAAATTAGAATTGAATGACTAATTGAAAATAAAACAAAATTTCTACAAAAAATGCCAAAAAAAATAGAAATAAAAAGAATAAAAATTGAAATTAAAATATCAAAAAAAAGAGGACAAACATGTATTTATTGGAGAAGATAGAAAGAAGGAAAAAAAAAAGGTTAACTAGCAACAAACCGTCTCATTGTCGTTTACATGCGCCATAAAAGGAGGAAAAAGATGCACCGATGCATTTAACGACAAGGTGGAAGCTTGGTTTGGCTACCGGAAAGCGCTGCATGTGCTGGCTGAAATATGCAAATATCTCCACGCGTTGGTGAGTCATAAGTACTCACCAACAAAAGTATTTTTTAATTTTTTAACTGACATTAAAAGATTAGATTGCCCTCGGTTGTTATCAAAGTAACATAAAAATCAGCATATGAAGACTAAAATGACCCTGCACACTTGTTTTTTTTTTTTTTTTTGAAGCAAGAGGCAAAGCTGTGTTTGAACTATATTCCAAGAATTGGAAAGGTTAAAAAAACCCAAGCAAATTCAAAAAAACTTGTCTCGAGGATAATAACATCATTTTACCATGTTTTTTTTTTTAATAAATATACCCCAGACAAATGTTAAATAATTAATGAGCTATACAAAAAGATAAAAATACCTTCAATATTAAGAAATTTAGTTTTTTTTTTTTTGGAGAAGACAACAACATAACAACAACACTACTATTATATTGAATAATAATTTAGTTGTGAGTGTATGGCGAAACATATATACATATATATATATATATATATATATATATAGTTTACAATCATACAAAATAGAGACCACGATGGAGTGTGGACTTAGTTATCATGACATCCTTTCAAAAAAAAGGTCGATGTGCACATCCAATCAACCCACAAGGGCGGTTGATTGGTTTGCACGCTGAGGATATATCAAGAACATGTGGGACTTTCAATTCCAATTTCTTTTACTTTATATGTAAGTATTCTTCTTGTTCCGTCTTAATGGACCGTTAGCAGAACCCAAACATTTCCTTCCATAGTTATGCCAAGCTTAAAGGATTGTGTCGAGTTCCCCCTCAAAAATTAAAATACATAAATAATTATAATTGTTATAATTATGCCATTGTCTCCTAAATACTTGCCATCCAACTTTCATTAAATAAAGCATTTTTGGCATCGATTTTGTTTCCTTGATTAAAAAAATTCAAACACCTTGATGATCATATTCCACGTGCAAAGAAAAGTCAAGTGCCCGTTTGGCATTGCGGTTGAACCTGCTTTTTGAAAAATTTAAATTTTTTTTTTTGTTAAAATTAAGTGCGGTTTGTATTTTTTGGATCGTTTTGATGTGCTAATATCAAAAATGATTTTTAAAAAAATAAAAAAATATTATTGGCATGCTTTTCGGCACGAAAAGCTATTTGAAAAGCAACCGCTACCACACTCCCAAACACCCTTTCAGGTTTTTTTTTTTTTTTGATATTACCATTAAAGTATATAAAAACAGTAAAGTATCATAAGTACCTAGTTATTTTTCAAAATCTATTTAAGATTATGGTTGCAGTTGTTTTTTAAAGTGTTTTTTATTCAGAAATGCATCAAAATGATATATTTTTTTATTTTATAAAAAATATTTTTGAGATCAGCACATCAAAACAATCCGAAAACATAAAAAATTAATTTGAAACAAAAAAACATATTTTTTGAATTTTTTGAAAAAAGATGGTTGAACCTGTGTTTCCAAACGGTACCTAGAGGGTATGATATTAGTTGCTTTTTAAAGTATTTTTTACTAAAAAATAAAACAAAATAATATTTTTTTTATTTTTTAAAAACTATTTTTGACATCAACATATTAAAATGATATGAAAACACATAAAAAAATTAATTTGAAACAAAAAAATAATAAAAATTTATTTTTTTAAAAAACACTTTTAAAATATAAAATAAAAAAAAAAAGTTACTAAAATTGGAAACCACTTTGATTATTTCATATAGATTTTCGTGAGTGTAGATATGATTTTTTCTTCCCCATCCCTTTTTCGGTTGGTTTTCGTTAATCATTACGATAATTATTGAAAAAAATAAATCTTTGCCAAGATAGTCAACTAAAATGCAGTGCTTTGAGAACTAAAACCTGTAAATTTACATCAATAATTGCTCACACGTTAAGGAAAATCAGATTTATTGGTTTTGTTTCTATTTTTTTTCCTGCTTTCTCTATGATAATTCTTAAAAAAGGGGAGGAATTATTTTCAATGTTGGTTACTAAGATGCATGTAGTGTAAAATAATTCTTAAAACTAAATTGCATAAAATGGGTGCAGAGGACATGCAATTATATAGTTCAACCTTATCTTACTTTGAAGCCCATTTATTTTTATATTTCAAAAATATTTTAAAAAATTAAAATTTTTTATTTATTTCAAATTAATTTTATCTTAATGTTTTTAAATTATTTTAATATAATAATATTAAAAATAAAATTTTAAAAATAAAAAATATTTTAAAAAATAATTATTACTATATTTCAGATACCGAGTGTTTCACATCAGTAACCACTGTCCTAGGTGAAAGTCGATGTGGACATATCCGAGGTGGTAATATATCTAAAGTAAAGGCCCACTGCGGTCCGCATCATGAATGATGAATAGCCATGCAGGGGAGTCTAACTTGGGTAGCCGACCCTAAGTGTACTGTGAGACAAGTCAACCCATCCTTGTGCCATCTAACCTGATTGGACAACCAACACGTGGACGAGTCAGTGACGCGCGATCTACTCACTAACCAGAAGGACGATTCAGACAGCGTATTAGATAACATTAACAAAAACAACTAAAGAACATGAGGTAGTTGTACTGTTTATATTTTTAATTGTTTTATAATATTTTCATGTCACGGTCCAGTCTATTAACGCGTGGGTCTCAGTGGAGGTCATAGGTTCGAAACTTGACGAGGACAATAGAATGTTTTATAATATTTTCGTCTCACGGTCCATCTATTAACTTTGGTTATTTCATAGATTGGTTTTTTGTAACAGGCCCAGCAGTGCTGTGTCACTCGGGCACATAAGTTTAGGAGTTGGGTTTTTTATTTTTTTTATATAATTTTATCATTGATTATAAATTAATTTTTATGTATTTTTTTTTTCATATAATAAAATAAATAGACTAATCTAAGTTTATAATCCGATTCACAGGTTTGATAACTCAGCTAAAATTAACTTGTTATTTTTATTTTTTTATATTTAAAATACAACAAGTGTATGGAAAGTAATCTAGTATTTTTCTACCATATAAGCCTATAAAATGAAATTTGGGTGTATTTGAGAGTGTGGTTGTGGTTGCTTTTCAAAGTATTTTTTACTTATAATACATTAAAATAATATATTTTTTATTTTTTTTAATTATTTTTTATATTAACACATCAAAACGATTTAAAAATACAAAAAAATTATTAAATGAGACTTGCCTCAGCTGCTGACCATGACAAATTCTACACCTGAGAAACCCCAGATATATGGAGAGATGTTGAGCAGCCATTAAAGGATTACAATGGAAGAATCTCTTTTAGGGATAAAGTGTTGGGAAATAGAAGTCCCCCCGGCATGTGATCGTGCAGATCTTCTCGAGAGGAATTTGGTGCAGATCGAGTTTGAGAATGGCAATAGGCTTTTGCCTAAGGTATTCATAAAAGATGACATTTTCAATGACCTCTGCCTTTCATGGCAAGACTTACTTTTCATCAAGCTTTTTGGCAAAGATATTGGATTTTATCAGATGAACACGAGAATACAAAAATTATTGAAGTTGACGAGTGGTTTTGTTGGGGAATCTGACCGGTGATGTATTAATAGTTGTTCATTGAAGGTTAAATACTCTGACACAATATTTAAAGTGATTCGGCAAAACACCTATATTCACGGAAGAAAAGTCAATATTATTAGAGATATAGAAAAAAAAAGTTACAACACACATGAATGAAGATGATTACTTCACTCAAACTCTACTTCTATTGCTCACCCTTACTGCTACTATACAAGATAACCCTCTTTCTTCCTTGTTTCTTTATTTGCTTTGCTCTTACTTCTCATTTTGCTCTAAAATAATACCTTTATTTATAAAGGCATGAATGGTAAGATAACTTGACTATAATTTATGGTACAAATGGTGACATCACATGAGTTACATTATTTTTATCGATTGATTGATGTAACTTTCATTATAACCTAATAATAATAATAATCTTATTTTTTTATAGTAGGTTACACATGTTGTTGTCCTTTAAACAACAACATCCCAACAGGTTTTGAATTGATGGACGTTGCCAATGGCTTCTTTATGGTAAAGTTTGATCTTGAAGTGGATAAAGCGAAAGTTATCAATGAAGGCCCTTGGATGGTGTTTGATCAATCACTTAGCTGTTAGTCACTGATCGATGAATTTTGTATCATCATCTGCTAGCTAAAATGGTTCCATGGTTTGGATTTGTATCACTAGTCTAAACCTAGTGTTTTATGATGAGAATCTCTTGATGGCCATGGCGTCAGCCATTGGTAAGCCCATTAAGGTAGATATGCATACCCATATTATAAAGAAAGGCAGATTTGCAAGAGTTTATGTTGACATTATTAAAATTGAGTTTGATATGGAGTAATAGATTTGTAGGAGAAATTTTAATGGATAAAATTTCAAGTGGTATTTGGTTATTATCTTGAAAAAAAAAAAAAAACATTGATAATAAGATGAAAAGTCTTCGAGCTTGTTTTGCAGTGTGGTTGTGATTGTTTATCAAATAATATTTTATGTTAATTATATTTTTTTTTATTTTTTAAAAATTATTTTTGATATCAGCAGCATCAAAATAATTTGAAAACACTAAAAACATATTAATTTAAAGTTAATAAAAAAAATAAAAAAATTTTAAATTTTTTTAAAAATATTTTTGAAACGCAAAAATAAACAGTCATCCTTCATATATTTCTGTTTTAAAAGTATTGGTTTTACTTTTAATTTTTTTTAGAAATATATTTATTTTATGTCTTCATTTTTATTTCTTTAACAAAATACATTTTTGTCTTTTATACACATGCTATTTGTAATTTGAAACACTAATTAAACACAACCTAAAGATGTAAAACATATTATATGATGGTGTAATGATGGTGTCCTACTTTAATATTAATGAAATTATATTAACAACATTGATCATATTCAATAAAAATTTTATAAATACATGATAGTTATTATTGATATAATTATGTCTCTAATAACCATTAAAATAAAAGCAAATATCATTCATCCTCTTCAACTTTTTTGAAAAATAAAAAATAAAAAAAAAATATGTTTAATCGTTCACTGACTATTCTCCAGTAATCAACTCAATTAAAAACCATAAACTACAATTAAATAATAAAAGTAAAAATATCAAATTATATATTGACATCATCTCATTCTTCATCTAAATAATTGAATATATCAAAATTTTAATTATAATCAGTACACAATTTTGCTTTTGTTTTATAATATAATTATGATATGATTTCTGGTGAATTTGAAACATGAAAAACCAAAGCAAGCATACATAAATTTGCAATGAAAAAATAACCTTAGACATAATTATTAAACAAAATTTCATTCATTTTCTATTTTCTATTTTTTATTGTTTTTTATTTTTGATTTTATCTAATTTTTCTATATTGTTTCGTATGTTTCTTTAAAGCATTTGGAATATATATATATATATATTACTTTTTAAAATATTTTTGTTTTAAAAATATATTAAAATAATTTTTTTTTATATTTAAAAAGTTTATTTTTTACATTATTATATTAAAATAATCTAAAAAATATTAAAAAAAATAATTTTTTTTTAATATAAAAAAACAAAACGATGTTCACTGCCCAAACCCTTCTTATTAATTTATATAGAAACACAGATTAATTTGTGTTTTTATAAAATTTAATTATTTTTATTAAATTTTTTTATATATTTTGAATTATTTTAATAGTTAATTTAAAAAGTAAATTTTAAAAAATAAAAAAATTATTTTAATATATTTTAACTTAAAAACACTTTAAAAATTAATTAAATCACATCTCAAATCTCAAATATATGTTGTTGGGGGATACAACCAAATGCTACTACCAGTCTACCATGCAATACAGATTTTGCCAAAGTTACACGTTCCACTGAACAAATGATGTGGTGTATGCAGCGTGCATCATCATTATTATTATCATTATTTTTTTAGGTTTTAAAATGTTTTTTTAAAAATAATATTTTTTAATTTAAATTAATTTTTTTAATATTTTAATATTTTTTTACTGTATTGATATAAAAATATTTTTTTTAAAATAAAAAAATTATATTAAGAAAAACATAAAAATAAAAAATAAAAAATTTCCGAAGCATTTCTAAAGTGAGAGATTGCCCAAACCCACCAATAGCAAAACCTCCGTCTCCTTGAACTCTCCCCTCGATCTCTTTCTCTGACTGATTCAAAACAAGAAAAGGGAAGAGAAAAGAAAACAACTTTGACCCAGAGATCTAGGGCTCTCCCTCCTCCCTTCACCTCCATTTCTCCTTCAATCTATTCTATCAGCACATACATTTTTTTTTTTTGTTTTTATTCTTTCATCCTTCTGTTTCTGTTGTGTGTGGGTATATAATGGATAGCAATTACACAGCTATATCGAAGAGCTCATTTGTAGATTTACAAATACACGATGATATTCAAAACCCGTTACCCCAGAGAAAGACCCACATCAAATTACTACCTCTTGATGATGTTGAGAGAGTTACTGATCCCAAGATTGGCAATGGCCAAAATTTTGAAGAAGATGATGGTGATGATGATGATGATGATTTTGATATTGATGATTATCCACTTGTTTCGAAGACGAAAACAAGTAAAGGTTCTGGTGTTCATGGTGCCGTTTTTAATCTCACTACGTCCATTATTGGGGCTGGGATTATGGCCTTGCCTGCTACAATGAAGGTTCTTGGGTTGGTTTTGGGATTTGTGTTAATAATATTGATGGGTATTTTGTCTGAAATTAGTGTTGAATTGTTAGTTAGGTTTTCGGTTCTTTGCAAGGCTTCTTCTTATGGTGATGTTGTTCGGTATGCCTTAGGCAAACCGTCTAAGGTTTTGTCTGAAATTTGCATAATTGTGAACAATGCCGGTGTTTTGGTTGTGTATTTGATTATTATAGGTGATGTCATGTCGGGATCGCTCCATCATGTGGGTGTTTTAGACCAATGGTTAGGAAATGGTTTTTGGGATCATAGGAAGGTGGTGGTTTTGGTTGTTGTGGTGGTTTTTTTAGCACCCCTTTGTGCATTGGATAAAATTGATTCCCTGAGCTTGACTTCAGCTGCTTCGGTGGCGCTTGCTGTGGTTTTTGTTGTGGTATGTTTTGTTGTTGCTTTTGTTAAGCTCGTTGAGGGGAAAATCGAGGCCCCGAGGATGACCCCTGATTTTGGTTCAAAGCGGGCTATTTTGGATTTGCTCGTGGTGATTCCGATCATGACAAACGCTTATGTTTGCCACTTCAATGTTCAGCCTATATACAATGAGCTTGAAGGGCGAACACCACAGAAAATGAACAGGGTGGGCAGGATCACCACTGTTCTTTGTGTTGTGGTTTATGCTTCGACTGCTGTTTCAGGTTATTTACTTTTTGGTAAGGACACTGAATCTGACGTGCTGACTAATTTTGACAAGGATCTTGGAATTCGTTTTAGCTCTGCCTTGAATTACATTGTTAGGATTGGCTACGTTCTTCATTTGGTTCTCGTTTTTCCTGTTGTTCATTTCTCTCTAAGACAAACAGTAGATGCCTTGGTGTTTGAGGGATCAGCTCCCCTTTCAGAGAGTAGGAAAAGGTCTTTGGCCTTAACAGCTGTTCTACTGGCACTGATTTTTTTTGGGTCTACTATGATTCCAAACATCTGGACTGCTTTCAAATTTACAGGGGCTACAACAGCGGTTTCATTAGGTTTTATATTCCCATCTCTTATTGCATTGAGGTTAGGTCAGAGAGGGGAGTGTTTAAGCATCGGGGAGAAGTTTTTGTCATGGCTGATGTTAATATTGGCTATAATAGTTAGTATTGTTGGAGTGATTGGCAATATATACAGCCTCGAAAGCAGTTCTGAATGATTCTGAGTACTTGCTGGAGTTGCTTTTGTGTAACTGCAGAAATTCTCAAATTTGCACAAAATAACGGGGGTGTGAATTCTCTATTTTCGTCTTGATCACTGCCTACTTGCATCAAACCATCAATTCAAACCGGGTTTGACACTTTGTCAAGTACACCGTTTCAGTCTGTGAAGTTCTGGGTCCAGTTCAGAAAGTCCTCTGTGGCTTACTCATTTTTAGATTTGGTTCAGCATTCATGAATACTTCAGGAGGTCCCTTCAGTGGTTACCAGCCATCTTCAAGTTGATTGAAAATTATACAACGTCAATGGAAGTAGAACTTTATTTAGCCTCTGACAATTCTCAGTGGAAGCTGTTTAAACTGTATAATTCTGCAACAAGACTTCTATTGTAATTTTTGTTAGAATAAGTGTTGGTGGAAGCTTTATTAGCTCTTCGTTATATGAAAACATTCTTTTCAGTTCTTGTCTTGATTATAAAATTCAACTCCTAGCCTTTCTTATCGTTTCTTTTTATCATGGATACGCTGCACGTGTTTCAAGTTTTTAACAACGAAGAAATGAGAACCTCAGCTAATTCTACTTGATATAATGTTTCTCTACTGTTAGTGGGCTCTCCATTATCGTGTGAAAAAACAACTTGAACAGCAGATTGCATTTTTCAGTTCAATTCCCGCAATATCCAATCTTTCCCTCATCTTTTTGGTCTCGATGCTGTGAGCTGGGTATTTAACTACTTGTTAGATTGGCATTTCTTCCATTCTCATTGTTCTTTTTAAGAAAGGGGCATCCCATTAGAAAGCATTTTCTTCTCATTGGCAAGGATGGCAACTTGCAGCTAGTCTGCTCTTCCCTGGCTTAGCAGGAGGAATGGATATAGAACCCTTTAGTCTCTCTCGCTCTCTCTCTCTCTAATGGGACAGGAGGAAGCACACAGCACATTTAGGTGAAGGCTTCATTTAAAATAACAGCAACAAAAACTGCATCCTCAGCATTGCTATATGTAGCTCCGATAGTATGAAAGAAAGCAGGTTGATCTGTAGAGAATGCTGCACAACGATTTTATCTCAGGATCACCGCAATGGTCACAGACAGAACTTCCTTGAGCAATTTGAGATGGTCGGCACTTGTGTCTTGATCTCGTTAAAACAAGCCAAATCAGAGTCTCTCCGTAAAATCCTGTGTTTCAGTCACAAACAACAATAATCAGCAGCAATGAACACCAAAAAGTAATCATGAGAATATAGTAGTAAAAGCCACAAAAAAATTGAAGAACAAGAGATTTTGATAATTATAGCTGTTCTGTTAATAATAAATAACATTAGATTATCCCGCAAGCCATGAGCTTTGTACATTTCAAGAATGTTGAATGGGTAAAGGTAATATTTAGACTGCAGAGAGAGAGACACCTTTGCTAATAACCGGCATTCCTATCCTATCCATGCATATCTGCTCTTCGTAGCAAGAAAACTGTTGCATGTTTCAATCTATAAGAGGATCAAACATCAGACAACGGAGCTAGGGAAACAACTCTGACAGCTAAAGGTTCTACCACCCAGGATCTCTGCTCAGCATCTCCTCCTCCTCCTCCTCCTGATGAGCATAACTCAACTCCATCCTCCAATCTTACATGGGGTGTACGAAGTAAGAAACCGGTGTATGGTGATTAAACATGTTACCACCTAGCCTTCAGGTCATGATGCTGCCCATTTTTCACCGGAAACATCTGTTGCTGACATGTTTATGGACTAGATAGATAGGGCTAGGCCTGAAATAAAGTCCGCGAAGAAGCTCAAACACGTTAGATATGAACTTGATAAAAATCACGATAACAGGAAGACCATACTTAGATTTTTTCAAAAGATCATACTGAAACCATTTTCATCATTCTTTTGATGTCCTGAAATACTTGAAGCTGAATTATTTTCCTTTTTTCAGATTTAATTAGTTTTTTCTAGAAATCATTACAGGTTTTTTTATTAGACAACTATTATTCAGATTTTTAAAATATCAAATATAACCTTGTTTATGGTGTAATTTTATTATACGCATCAGCATCCTTCTGTTGCTGGACCAGAATTCAAGGTCTGGAGCTACATGAGAGTTCAAAACCTGCCCAAGCATGGGTTGGATTGATTAATGTCATGAAATATAGATTCATGTTTACAGAATGGATCGTGGGAGACAATTTTTACTAACTGCAGAACTAATGAAACACAGCACAGAGTGGCTGATGGCTAGTTTAGCTGAAAATTTCACATGATAACACAGGAACAAGCCCCTGTTGTGCAGTCCAAAGCCTGATGGGCATTCCGGTAGAAGTAGAAGAAAGTAACAAATAGAAGGAAAAAAGCAAGCCCTAACATGGATATATGTTTGACAAGAAGACACAGGCTCAGGATCTTTGTTTCCCCATTTTGAAAAAGCCTTTCAGGAATTCTCTGGCCAACTTTGATGTTCTGACGGATCTGGAAGCAGCAACAAGTGAATCCCAGATCATAAAATAAACACAATTACCATTTCAAATGACAAAAATAAAAATGCAACTAAAATTTCTTTCTTTCTAGCTTACCAAGAGATGAAGCTTCGAACTACGTCACAATGGGCCTTCAGCTTTTCTCTTTCCCTTTCAATGCAAGAGGGGGAGAGATCAAGTCCTGGACACATAATTGATACAGTTTATGGTATTCCTCGAGGGTATGGCTTTCTCTTGGGTTGTGGTTAGGACTGAGTAAAAAAACTAAAAAATTAATTAAATTAAAAAAATTAAAAAAAATAATTGGAAAAAATTAGATCGCGAAAAAAAATCAATTAAACTAATTAAAATTTTTAAAAACTCAACTGGTTCGGTTCGGTTTTACAAGTATGGAACTAAACCAAACCAAACCCAAATAGAAAAAACCTAGAAAAAACCTAGTTATACTGAAAAAAAACAGAGTTAAACTGAAAAAACCGAGCCAAACTGATTAAAACTAATTTTTATTATAAAAAACCGAATCAAAACTGGTTGGTTTGAACTGGTTTCGGTTTGATTATTTTTCAAATTTAATTTAATTATTTTTTTTTTATAAAAACCAAATTAAACAAAAATTAATCACAGGTAGGAAACCATGCGGCTACCATCGGAACTCATTCCCATTATTATTTATTTATATTTAGCAAGGATTCCATGAAAATTAAGGCATGGAGGAGGCGTCTACAAGAGGGAGAGATTCCTTGCTATTTTTTTTTTTTTTTTTTTTTGCTGGGATTTTCTAGTCTAAAAACTATAAGAAGGAGACCGATTTAGTTAAGGCTTAAGGCGGCAAACAATGAAAGAGAATCATCCCATTAATTCAAAATCTTCTAATTAGATTTCAGCCAAAGAGGATTTCAAGCAAGAGGGGCAACTTTTGAGCTAAATTAATTTTTTATATTAATCTGAATTATTTTAAGGTTTTTTTTAATTATTATTTGGATTTCTTACATTTAGTTTAGAACTTATATTTTAATTTGGGTTTGTTTTGTTTTAGACATTATACTTGTTGCAGCTACTTATTAGCTTAGACATTTCGATCTGGTAGGGGTATTAAAAGGACTATATATGTTTTTCATATCAAATTTCAATAGTTTTTTATTATTAACTTATTAAATATAGTTGACCTTGTAGCATCTTCATATATTCTAGGTTTTTGTTTCATTATAAATAATAAGTTCAAGTTTTTTTTTTTCAACACCTTCAAATTTTTTAATATAGAATTATCTTTTAATAAAAATTTATTTATTACAAACTTAATTTTTAACTTCTCCAAGTTTATCATCTCCATCATTATAATTTTCTAAATCTTTATATCTAGCTATTCACATCATAATTGGGCCCAAAATCTATCATGTGATATTTGAACTTGCTCCAAAGATTGAGGGCCATTATATGTTCTCTTTTGAAGCAAGAAGACATATGGGTGTATGTGTTCGTAATCATTCATCAATATAATATATGGTGTTTTCTTTTAAGAAATTAACTAAGCTTATTGTAAAATTTGCATGCGTATGCACGAGAAAGAAAAGGAATAAAATAATCACCATGTTAACAACCCTAATTTATATGGCTAAACAAAAGCAAAGTAGGTGTGCGTGAGATAATGCCCCCCACTAGCTAGTAAACTCCTATTGTGCTGGTTACCATAATCAACATCACTACCAAGCCATGTCATTTTTTTGCTTTGATATTATGATAAGGAAATGTTTGAAAGAAATTATCTCTTACATACATTAATGTAAGAGATATTCGTGTACTCCATGTATAAATGTTGAATATGAAAAATATAATGTATTTATTTATTTATTCAAGTATAAGAGATTAATTAAATTAATTAAAAAAAACACCAAAAAAAGAAGAAGTTATTGTAGCCCAAGAGATATTTCACTATTAATTGGAATAGTAAAATGACAGAATTTTCCTTGACTTGAAATTTTTTTTAACTAGGCATTAAAGGAAAAGTAGTTTTTTTTTACTATAATACAATTATTTTTTAGAGATTGTATGAGGGTTAGATTTATCTTTTTTCATGGTAAAATTACATGTTTAACCTTAAAAAAATAATGCCTATTACTCAGGGATGTTTTGGTTTTTTTTAATTTTTTTAAAATAGTATAATGATTTTGATGCCATTGGAGATAAAATCAACTTAACTCTCTCACAATTTTTTTTTATAATGATTTTACATTGTTTTTATTATAGATCTAAAGATTACTCATATTTTTGTATTTGATATATATTAAATATTATTTTTAAAAAATTAGATGGCGTGTGTTGGGTTGTTCGGTCATAAAATGCTACATTTCGATGCAGCATTTGAAAGATTTTAGTGTCCTCAACGTGATGGAGTGACAAGATTATATGGCCATTTTTCCCCATCTATATTTTCACACCATCCCCTTAAAAATTCAAGAACAATTCTTCAAATTTGATCCCTTCTCCTTTTATTATATATATATATATATATATATATATATATATATATATATATATATATTCATCTTGAATAAGTTATAAAATTGGTTTGCCTTTTGAATTTCATTGCCCTTCAATTTTCATCTTTTGAATTTTCTTTTAATTACTATTAGTTTTAATTGGAATTATTTTTTTAAATTAA
The DNA here is from genome assembly GCF_005239225.2 of Populus alba. Taxonomy (NCBI): domain Eukaryota; kingdom Viridiplantae; phylum Streptophyta; class Magnoliopsida; order Malpighiales; family Salicaceae; genus Populus; species Populus alba. The sequence continues at coordinate 4,666,192 of NC_133286.1, read as the reverse complement.
TTTTATCTTACGATTTCACTCTTCTTTGTTTTTTTTTCCCTATCAAATCTAATCTCAATTCTTTTACTTTCCAATTTTTTTCTTTGGAAAGTTTTTTAAATTAATATTTTTAAATTGATTCGTAATAAACTTCTTGAATAGAACCAAATCTAGAGTTTCACAAGTTGCGAGTTTTAAATATTTGATCAGTTTAAATATATTTGCCCTAATTTACTTAGTTTTTTTAACTTGCTTTCTATGGATATTTTTGTTGGTCTAAAAAAAGAGTCGATTATCTTGGGTTTTTTTTTTGTTTATTGTTCTTTGATGGGTTTTTTTTGGCCAATTCCTTAAAAACATTTTCTTGATTCCTTCCTTCAATATTTAAAATGATTTTTTTTTAAAACAATTGATAAGGTTAGAATTCATTTTTATTTCATGTCCCTTTATTTTTTTTTTAATTTAGTTCTTATTATTTTGATTGTTATTTATTTTATTTGAGATAAATTTATTTTCTTTCTCTAAGAATTTTCAATGATTTTTAAAATGACCTGGGTTTTTTTGTCTTTGTAATTGTTTTTCTTTTTTTGAATTTACTTTGGCTAATCAATAAAATTGGTTGGTATTGAGCTTCTTGATTCAGTCTGAGTTTAAGATTTAATAGGTTGCAAGTGTGAGACCTTTGCCTAGGTTTAGAAGGTTCATCCGAGTGTTCTTGGTTTTTTTCCTCTTTTTTGAAGCCGATTTTTTTTTTCCCAGTTTTATCATTCAATATTTATATTATTAATAATTATGATTTTTTTTTATTTTACTTTTCTTTTATATGATTTTTTAACTATTCTTTTTTGGTGGTTTTTTTTTTGTCCATATAGTAGCCTGTTTTTTTCATCGGTCAATTGTATGACCTTATTTTATTTTTTTTTAAATAAAAAATAAAACACACTTGCATCATAAAATCACAAATGTTTTTCAATTCACCCTTTCTATTTTTTAATCTTTTAAATTTGATCTTCATTCCTTTTACTGTTATCTTTTTTGCTTTTGCAAGTTTTTTAAATTGATATTTTTTTTTACAATTTCACCCTTCAAATCAAATTGGTTGAGAATTAAGTTTTTTAATTCAACTCAGGTCTAAAATTTCATGAGTTACAAGTTTTGGAGATTAGATCAAGGTTAGAAGGTTTGTTTAGGTTTTCTCTCTCTTTTTTATTTTTTTTAAGTTGATGTTTTTTATATTATTTTCTACCCTTTTTTTAGAGTTTTGCTTTCTTATTTCTTACAATTTTCTTTCTTTGGGGTCAGTCTCGAGTCTATAAACAGAGTCAATAGTCTCCAAAATTAACATGAGTTGACTTTTGTTTTTAAAATTATTTATTTCATTCTCATCATTCAATATTTGATATATTGAAAATTGATCTTCATGATTTTTTTTTCTCATTCCTTTCAAGTGATCCTTGTTTTCTTCTTTTTTATTTTTATGAAGTTAACTTAATCTTTTGAGTTAACCTAGTTTAACTAGGTTTTTTTTGTTGCTTTTTGAAAGTTTTTTATTTAGCAGTTTTGCCATTAAACATTAGGTTTTTTTTGATATTCTGAGTGGGCTTATGTCAGGTTCTTTTTATCTTGTTTTCTTTTGTTGTTGTGTTCTTTTATTCATATTATTTAAATTGCCAATTGATTTGATGACTTGGGTTTTAGATTTTTTTTATAATTATTTTACATAAAAAAATTGATTGGCATGTAACAAAACACTTACCAGAAATCTAATTTATTAATAAAACTATGATGATTATAATAAGGCATACTAATTTTTATAAACACCATAAAAACACACATCATATGTGTTAAGGGTCTCAAACAATGATGTATATGGATTGTGAATTAAAATTGTGTCTTATTTGGATAAAAATTTACAATGCAAGTCTAGTTTATCATAGCTAGTTAGGTGTTATGTCAGTTATGTAGCGTTTGGTTACTGTTCCAGGACAAAATAGACGGAGACAAGGGAAACAAGATAGAAAATAAGACAAAGATATAATTATGTTTGATAGTGATGTGCAAGACAAAACAACCATCTTTGTATCTTTTTGGTTATGGTGGATAAGACAAAATAAAATATAAAAAAATATATTTTATATTTAACATGTATTGTTTTCAAAATTATGTATATATATATATATATATATATATTTTTTTTTTGAAAAAAATATATTTAACAAAGAAGAAAAGGTAAAAAGACGTAAGATAACCTAACCAAATAAAAAAATTAAAAGACTTAGAAAGCATATAAAAAAAACACAAAACCTAATCTCTAATAAAATAAATATCCTTCATGAATGTCTTGAGTTAATTTCTCAAATTTCTGTTTGAGAAATTCTAAACATTGGCTTAACGAAGAAGTTCAAATTCAAATCAACTCAATATTAAAGTATGGAATTGAGTATAAAAAAAAAACTAAAAAAAATTTGGCAAACAAAAAAAACAACAATCAAATGAATAAGTATAAAACCTGATAGGAAAAAAAAAATCCAAGGTGAAATCGACAAAAAAAATAAATTATAAAAATTATCTCATATGACATAAATAACAATTAAAAGAAAAAAAGACTAGATCTGATATATAAAAAATTCAAATAAGGATGAGATTGAAACAAATTTTAATTTTCATAGTTATTTCAAATATTAACCAAAATATTAGGGACTAAATCGAAAAAAGAGAAGTTAAGGGGAGGATTTGAAATATTGCAGGGTAGGGCTTAAAATCAAGGGAGAGAGAGAAAAGAAAGAAAGAAAAAAAAAATAGTCGTTAAAGCCAAACTAGAGTTTTGTTTTCTATACAAGCCATCGTGATATGGAGGAGATATTGAGATGAATCTAAAAACATCCCGAGAAGTCATTTTTTATTACTAGAATTAGCAGCACGGGTCGTCCAAAGATGATAGAGTGGCCAACGAATGCCCAACACACACCGACGAGATTTTTTTAAAACACCTTTAATTAATTAAAAAACAAAACTACCCTCCACTCTACCCAAAATAAAAGGAGAAACTAATAGGGAAACTAAAAAAAATCCCTTCAAATCCGAGGCATAAAAAACAAAGCCCCAAGGGTAAGGAGGTATTTTACTACTTAGATAAAAAGATAAGACCAAAACACTCATATTTAGCAACCAAGATATTTTTATAAAGATAAATAAGATATTTCATTATGCATCTTATAATTAAAAATTTAAATCTACCAAATATCCAGCAATTTATTACTCAAAAGAAACAAGTTCTACATGATTAGATGCTTAATTAAAATCGGTGAAGAATTTGGTTGATTGCTTACAGAAATTCCCATAATTGAGATTGGTTCAAATCCCTTGGTAGCAATGAAGAGGATTTGATTGCTCTAATTCTATCGAAAAGAAGACCCATCTTTCTTTTTCCCAAGTAGTTGCCGTGTTTGAAGATGCACTCCCACTTGCCACTTTCCTCCCTTAGGCCTTAGCCACACTTCACACACTCAAAGACAAGTGCTGTTGTGTCCCTACCATTAGCCTTTTCCCATGCCGTGATTGATGGCATTACCATCTCCACATGGAGTCCTTAGGTTTCACTCCTCGAGAGCTTGATGGCAATTTGGCCGCATATTTGGAGGGAACACGGCCATGGAAACCCTCCCCTCCTCCCTTTAATATCTTCTCTTTAAGTCACTTTCGACATTCACCCACCATAACAATTTATAAGAGAAAAAAATAAAAAAGCTAAGCTCCTGAAGAAACGTCCAAGTCTACTAGCAACTCCACCTTTTCTTCTTGTTTTACAATTGCCTCTCCACCACATTACACACGCACACACACACACACTCTTCTCGAAGACATTGAAGCACACAAAAGCTATGGATTGGTTCTCGTGGCTATCGAAAACTGGCCTGGAGCCTTCTCTTGTGTATGAATATGGCCTTGCCTTCGCTCACAATGAGCTTGAAGAAGAAGACATAGCTTACTTTAACCATGAATTTCTTCAAAGCATGGGGGTGTCAATAGCCAAACACAGGCTCGAGATCCTCAAGCTTGCAAGAAAGGAGAAGGGAGCGAGCTCACGTGCCATGGCAAGGGTTCTTGTTGCAATCAAGAGAACAAAGAGGTCTCTAGCTAAGTACGTAAGGACATGGGTTCACCGCGAGGAGTCGGCTCTTGTTCTTGTTCCCGGGCCTGTTTACGGTAACAGATGGAGAGGAGCCATGTTGAAGAGGAACAAGAAGTTGATGATGGCTAAACAAAGCAAGTTGTTGCTTACAAATGGTAGTTTTTCAAACACTCCTATGATTTCTGCTGCGCCAGCCCTTGATAGTTTTTCGAGTCCTGTGACTTGTGATCTCAACAAAGAGGAGAAGTTAGAGGACGATGACGAAGGGTATTGGACAACTGGTGTTGAAGAGTTCAGGTGGGATACCATGTTCCAGAATTTGAAACCAACATGAATTGTTTTTGTTTTCTTTTGTTTTTTCCTTCTTGATTTCAGTTTAAGCGGTGAGAGATGGCTTTTTTTGTGCTCTTCCACCATAGAGTCTCGAGTCTAGTTTGGTAGTAACATTTTGATCTTGTTTTCATTCCTGTTGGGTGGGTGAGATGGGGGCACAATTTGGCACCAGGGTCTATTTTAGTATGAGATGGTCTCCCTTGCTTGCGTGCTTGCAGGCAAAGGAAAGCATTAGCAGCTTTAGTGCCTGTTACTGGATTGATTGTTTTAGGACATGTAGTGAAGAAGATTCTGTGCAGGAACAAGTCCAGACATATTGTCTTTTGGTAAAGAATATGATAAGATTCACTTTTGTGGATCGATTTTACTCCTCTATATCATTAGGGCCGTGTTTGATTGTAGGAAAGTGAATTCCTGGAATTCACTTTCCTGCTTTTCCTATGTTTGGCGACGATAAAGGAAAATAATGAAAGGAAACTGAATTCCATCCACCTAGAATTAATAACGTGCTCGAAGGAAAATGTTTTCCTTCTATTAGAAAAGGAAAACACTTTCCTTTCGGCGTGCGTAGCGCACGCCTTCACTTGCTACAGTGGCAAGCGATATACTTCACTTGCTACAGTGGCAAGCGATATACTTCACTTGCTACAGTGGCAAGCGATATAATTCACTTGCCACAGTAGGCAATGATATAATTCACTTGCCACTGTAGCAAGTGAATTATAATTCGCTTGCCACTGTAGCAGTTAATTAAAATGCAAAGCGGTGGGTTTTTGATTAAATCAAAGTTTAATTAATTCCTTAAACTCATTAATTCTTCAATTAAACTCTTGATTTCATTAATTAAAATAATCTAAATTTTAATTAAATCAATTCTCCAATTAAACCCTTGATTTAATTAATTAAACTAGTCAAGAGTTTAATTAAATCTTTAAATTTCCAATCATGTTGCCCTTAACCCAAATTTTAATTAATCCTTCATTTATTTTATTTTTATTTTTCATCATCTTTTTTTTTTAAATAATAAAATAAAAAGGTCAAAAATTGGGTTATGACAATTGTAAGTGATTAAATATTTTATATTAAATATTTTATATATATTAGATAAACTTGAAAAAAAATTTAATTCATTAATAAATTATTTTTCCAGTTCATTTTCCATAACACAACCAAACACTGGAAAGTATTTTCCAGTTCATTTTCCATAATACTACCAAACATCGGAAAATACTTTTCCGGAATTCACTTTCCAGGAATTTACTTTCCACGGAATTCACTTTCTAAAAGGAAACTACTTTCCTGCAAACAAACGGAGCCCTAGGTTTCCTTTGGTAGATTCATGTTTTCACTCAGTTGGCTACATTAACCACTTCCTCGAGGAAGTGGCAACAGATCAAAGCAGCTGGCAATAAAGAGGTGCATAGAGACAAGGCAAAGTGCGTGCAGATTCGAGCAGCAAAGCAAGGAAGAGGGAGCTGATCTTTAACACAGATACTGCTCTTTCTACCTCAAGAATTTTTTTTAAGAAACATAAATAATAGGCACCTGCATAATGATGTATAGGAAAAAAAATGTTGAAACAATTCCAAGATGATTTCCCCTACACAATCCTGATTTGTGTTGACATAGCATTGCAATAACCTTCCTCAAAAGGTGATACAACTTGGATGTGCCTTCCTCTAACAGTATGACTAAACAAAGATGCCGATGACAAACAAAATATAGCACCTTAGTAATCGCAGCATCTAGCTAGATACAGACGCTGTAGGCCACTGTCTAGAGTACTACGACAACGAAGCATGCCTCTGCAAAAAAGGAACTCTCAACTTCATTAGACGATAATAGTAATCTCCACTGGTCAATGGCCGGGTGTTTGAGGCAGACGGAAAGAACCCTCTGAATAAAGTAGTTGGTAAACTGGCCGAATTCTAACTGTCAAAATTATGCTCAAGATTGTCCCGAACCCACAGACACCAGCTAGAACCAGGAATGTTACCTCGAAGCAATCATGACCGACACAAGCAGAGCTATCTTGCTTAGCAGCTTCAGCATCATATGCAAAACCAGCAAGCAAACCTGAGACGAGAAGTGCACCAGTAGGATTGCCTAGCCCCATGGAGCTGTAAATCAAACCAAAATGTTTCAAGCCAAAAAGCTTGGAAGCGGTAGGCACCATTATAGCATACAAAATTTCATAGCAGATGCCGAGAAGAGGAATTGCAGCGTAAATAATTCCATTAAGAGCCAATGTAAAAAGAATGCAGGTTATGAGCATGACCGTTGGTGGTAATGTCATCCACAAGGTTCGAGGGATCATTTTTTACCTGCAACAAGATTTTATCACACTCACTATTTCAGAAGAAAAATGAAACATTAGAATCCCTCATCTAATAGGGGGAACACGAGGCAGTCCTCCCTTCAAGACACAAAAACTAAACCAAATTAGTTGGTTGCAGTCCCCTACTGTAACCAACTAATCAGAAATTATACAAGGAAAATGACTGCTAATCAGATCCTCAACTATGCCTGCGAAAATTTAATTGTTTCCTAATAAAAAAGATGACAACTCAAAGCAAATTCTTCCTGTAATGATACTAATAGTTATATAGTTCTCAAATTATTGAGTGTTTCAAACATCATGGAACCGGACCCCATGGTATGATTCTCGAGAAACTCCAATCAAACACAAAAGCAGAACCCTAGACTTGTCTGGAAAACTATCCATGTTAATCAATCTTAAATGGGCAGCCCAGAAAAGAAAGACAACAAACAAACAAATAAATAGGGAGTGATAAAGAATACTAGAAAAGAGACAGATACTAAGCAGTCATCACCCTGCAATTTCAGCGATCAAATTTGGAAAACCCATCAAGCTCTAAATCCCAGGCAATCAAGATTCTATGTTTTGTGCAGTGTAGGAAAAAAAAAACTCCAATCAACAAATCCACTTAAATGCAACTAAGCAGCTAGAAAAAGGAAAAAGATGATCACTTACCACCCAATAGGGCAGGCCAGAAACACTCTGGGTAATAGCAAACCAGAGAACACCATAGCCCAAGAAACAAAAAACAACACCAACAGAAAGCAGAGCCCATGGAGGGAACTTGTTGCAGACAATGCCAGGGAGCAAACCTACACTCTCTCCAATATCCTTAGCCACCCCCAAGATTGTTATTTGCTGCTGGTTAAAACCCAACACTGATTTCAGTGAAGGAGAGTATAGTGGGAAGTTGTAGCCATTCCCAGCTGCTATGAAAACCCATACTGCTGCTACCAAGCCCACCCAGGGTGGTCTACTCCCTTCTTTCACAACTACATTTGGCATTTTTACTAGTTACTTTCTACTTTGCTCTCATCTGCCAATCTTAAATTGGAAGGGACTGACGTATCTGTAAGCCCCAATTCTTCTTGCATAGAGCTCAGGCACTTTCATCCATGAAAGTAGTCGGGACACTTGTTAATTATATTTATTTATTTATTTGGTATATTTCAACTTTATAGGGTGTTAGATTATTTTTTTTATAAAATAAATTGTATATAGATTTTTTCAATGTTAAATATAAAGTAAAAAATTTATGCATACATATAAATGTATTAATAAATAAATAAAAAATTATTAACAATAAATCAAGATAAAAATAAAAAAAATAAAAAAATATATAAATCAAGATATTTGACTTCATAATATGAATCTTTAACCCGATTGTCTTTAATGACTTTATTTAACAAAATAATTTTTTTATTTAACAATAAAAAAAATAGACACAAGAAATTGATTAAATTAAATTAAAGAAAATAAAATATTATGTAATATTACACATATTAGAATATTATAAAAAAATTAATATTTTTCTATTTATGTAAAACATAAAAAGAAAAAATTATAAATGAATTAAAATAATTTTTCCAAAGACTAAATGTATAGAAAATAACTAAAAAATAATTTTTATTTAAAAAGGCTAAAATAAAAAAAATATTAAATGAGAGAATAAATATTAATTTAAATCTAAATTAAAAATTTATTTTGAAACAAAAACATAGAAAAAAACCATAAATAAAAGAAAAAAAAAAGCTAGGTGTTATTGGGCTGGCCAACACACTTGACCATCTAGTAAAGGCATATACACTTGATCCTTTATTTTTTTATGCCAGATGTTATTTGCTCTAATTTTTTTGAAAAAAAATAAATGATGGCAAATGACACATCGTCTAATTTTGCTTAGATTCTAATTACCGGTGACCAAAAAGTCAAGGCCGGAGGTTTTTTATTCAAAAACCTATTTTTAACCTAAAATATTCAAAAAACATTCTAGACACCTTGATAAATCCAATCATGACCTCAAAAAACAAAAAAACAAAGTCTCAAAACCTGAAATCAACTTAAAAAAAAAAATCAAGTTTATATTTGTTTTTTAAGACACTTTCAATGTAACAAAAAAAACATCTAAGTTGAACTTCTATCATTAAATGAAATTATTTAACACAAAAATTGATCGTTTTGGTAGCTGAAATCGATGCCAACGATATTTTTCTCTCTCTACTATTAAAATTTGGTGATCTCTCTCTCATCTCTCAAATAAAAAACTAAAAAAATAACAATTTTTTTTTTTATATCAAAATTGAATTGAAAAAATATTGAGGGAATGAATAGGTATGATATGTAAAGTTTAAGAACTAAAATGAATTTTTTGTGAAAACTTTGAAATCATCATTTATTTGTGGCGTTTTTTCACTTTGATTTTTTTATTTTTTATTTTTTATTTTTATCATTAGTCTTTGATTTCATTATTCTTTAATTTGATCAAAAAAATGATGCATTCCTGAAAAAAAAATTGAGGACTAAATAAATAAATAAAAGCAATAAATCAACAGTAAAATATAAGAGTGAGTAGTAAGTATACAATAGAAAAATAAAAAAAAACCCCACACTTTCAGTGTTTTCTATATTTCTTGATGTGAAGGGACACACTACGCTAAAAAGATAGCATGAATACCATGTACTCCTAATGTCCAGTGCTCCGGGGTTCTTAGTTGTGTTTTAATCTATTTTTTAAAAAAATATGTTAAATTAATTTTTTAGATATTTTTTGATAATTTTTTATATGCTAATGTATAATAATAATAATAATAATAATAATAATATATTTTTAATTAAAAAATACTTTTACAAAAAATATTATGCCCAGCATTACTAAATCAATAAATGACAAGGGGATTAAATCGTGATGTCTTTTTTAAATTCACACCCCGTTACTTTCTAAAGTTTCATAAATACTCCTGATTTTGGTCCCCCAAGTTCTAAAGATTTCATATACACCCTGTTACTTTTAATCCCTTTATACCCCAGGCTGTTAGGCTTGTTCACCCTCCTAAAAATCTTTTCCCATTATCCGCTAGTTAGGGACCTGTTTGGGATTATAATAATTATAATAATTTAATATATTTTTTATTTAAAAATATATTAAAATAATATTTTTTAATTTTTTAAAAAATTATTTTTAATATAGTATATTAAAATAATGAAAAAATATATAAAAAAAATTAACAAAAAAAATTCAAAAACACTCTGAAACACTCTTTTACAAGGGCATTGTAGTATTATTGGGTTCTGACGTGGAAGGCATGGCGTTATGCCTTGCATAAAGAAACCATGAGAGGTGACTTTCTAGAGGTTGTGGAAGAAAGGTTGGATCACAGAGATTCAAGCAGTCGGAAGCTCCAGTTAGATGGAAGGATGATGAATGAACTCCCATCGCCCTTTTCCCTTCTTCATTGATCTTGGGGAAAGGAACCTTCTACCAGCTGGGGATGCCAGTTCTGGCAGACCGTGCTCCGCCCCTTGAACTCATGCAGTCACCGCCTGCAGTCGTGGTGGTTCTTCTCGTGGAGAGTTGCCATAAGAGATGAAGGAAAGAGCTTCGTATTCAGAAATACAAAACGATCTGGCCCTTGGATTTATTTATGCAAGACAAGTATAGTTCCGTAATTGCTATGGAAACAGCATGTCATCACTGACTATGATTATCTAACCATTCGAGTACAGTTGAGGCACATGGTTTTGGGGGATGGAAATCAACCTATAGGATTTATCATTTTTCTCATCTCTTCCCTGGTAGAATGCGAGAGGTTACTACCTTGTGATTTACAGAAAGCAGAGGAAGAATTATATAACCAATCGAAGCCATTATTTAGCACACTACAAGACTCCGATCGAGCAGTCCGTCGCAGAAAAAGGGGTGTCCCGCCATGTTTTTGAGGTTGCAACTAATAGTTGCCACTCATCAATGGCCTAAATTCTGAGGCAGATTGTAAGAACCCCCTGAATAAAGCATTTGGTAAACTGGCCATATTCTAACTGTTAAGATTATGCTTATGACGGTTCCCAGTCCACAGAAGCCAGCTAGAGCCAGGAATGTTACCTTGAAGCAATCAGGACCTAAACAAGTAGAGCTTCCTTGCCTGGCAGTTTCTGTGTCGTATACATAACCGGCAAGAACACCTGAGAAAAGTAGCGCACCAACAGGATTGCCTAGCAGCAGAAAGTTGTATATCAAACCAAAATGTCTCAAGCCAAAAAGTTCAGAGGCAGTTGGCACCATTACAGCATACAGAATCCCATAAGAGATGCCAAGAAGAGCAGTAGCAGTGTAAAGAATACCATCGAGTGCTAATGCAAAAGGAATGAACGTTACGGCCATAATTATATGTGCACATGTCATCAACAAGGTTCGAGGAATTGTTCTTGACCTGCAATAACGTGTGATTTCGTCATATAAACAAGAAAATCCTGAAATTCAGAACTAGGAGATTATAGGCCATAAACCAGTAAATATGAAGAGAAAATTGAGAAGGCAGGGGAGGAACAGAATAGATTGAAATTGCACGTCAATGAAACAACCAAGAATTGTCCAGAAAAAGCTTGTCCTATCAAATGATAAAAGAAAACTGGCATTGCTTCACTAGGAATAAGCGCCTAAAAACATCAATCATTGTGCTTCTTTAAAAAAAAAAAATTTCAAATCTCAACTTAATATCTGACAATAAGTGAACGAGTAATAACCTGACAAAATGTTCTGAAATAGCACCCGAGCCAATGCGGCCAACAAAATTGCAAAAGCTGAAGAGAGCAAGCAATATTGTTGTATCCTCAAGACCAAAAGCAACCCCAATTTGAGCCAAATTATTGAGAATAGTAACTCCAGAACCAACCCCAAGAAAGTATACCACCCAAAGAAGCCAAAAATCTGCCTTGATAAGAGCCTCACGAATTTTGAAATCCTCACCTCTCTTGGGCCTCCTTTTCTTCTTCACTGCTCCCTCTCCCATAGCAAGAAGTATTTCCACATCTGAAGCATCGTCATTCTCATAAAAACTTCCTAGAGATGTTACAGATGAAGATGGTGTCAATAAAGGATCTGTTGGAGTTGTTTCACCTTCCCCCAACACCAAATGATCTGAAGAATCAGATGGCAGGTTTTTCTTGGGCCTTGAAGGAAAAATGGTCATTTTGACAGGAATTGCAAGAGGAGATATCAAAAAGATAACCACGATTGCCGCTAAAATGTAGGAAACAGCATCACTAAGAGAAACCACAGTCTCTATTATAGCGGTTGCGAGGAGATAAATGGCAAGTAGAATAACTGCAGCTTGGGTGAAGAGAAAATGGACATGCTCTGAAGAGTCTTCTCCAGAAGCTGGAGTACATGGCCGGATAAAGTACATCATAGCTAAACACAAAATGGGAATGACAAGTGTAAGAAAGAGCAGGAGATTTGAAGCAGAGCCTTTAAGCACCAGGCTATATACCACTGTGTATACTGCAGCTGAGATCCCAGCGTAACCTTTGAGAATGCCAGAAACAGTGCCCCTGCTGAGAGGGAAGTTTCTCATGTTGGTCACAACCACAGCTGTGCCAAACCATGCATTGCTATTTGTGGCAATAACAAGTGCCAGCCATAACTGCAATAGCAACAAAAAGGAAAGCATACTTTAATGTTTTTGTGACAGGTCACACTTGTGCTTCAGCTGGAAATTGGATAGCTCCAACCAAACTTCTCAAAATCTCAGCAACATGACAACCAGCACCGACACAAATAAGTTATCTAGAAAGTAATGATTAGTTTAACATTGTATTAGAATCTCTATGTGTAAAGATTTTGGGTTCTAGATATCTTTATTTACCAAACATTGTTTTCACCTTCCATCAGGCCTACCAAACCCTCTGTATATTATTTGGATTCTGGCCATTCAAAGATGCTTCAAAACGTACACCCAGCCTTTCCAACAGGAAAATATAATGGCAAGCACCCAAACAATAAGTTTTTTCCATCCAAACATGTAACCACAGCCAAACTCTGCATATTGATGTTCTTTCTATTAGTTAGCGCCACCTCGATAGACTGGATCAAACTAATTTAGCCAGAATTTTCCAGCCATGAAAGATAAAACCATGAGGTACAAATTGTTGCTTCAATACTCTGAATGAGGAAAAACTCAGTGCTTGAAATACTGGAAATATTAAACGAGTTGTTTTAAGAAAAAAAAGGCAGCACGGGAACACTTTAAATCATGGAGCACTCCCAGATTGAGTTTCAACAGAAGAGAGTGCAGTATTACAGCATTTAAGGGAGCTTTAGTATGAGCAAATGAAATGACTCCTTAATCGGAACAATAATCATGGAGCACTCCCAGATTGAGTTTCAACAGAAGAGAGTGCAGTATTCCAGCATTTAAGGGAGCTTTAGTGTGAGCAAGTGAAATGACTCCTTAATCGGAGCAATTGCATTTCTAGAGTTCAAACTTCAAACTTCCCCCAAATCAACTAAGCGATAACTTTTATAGAGAAGTAAGACTTGCCCTCAACCATTTATATAGGCAAAAAAGAGAAAAGGGAGGGGGGTGTCCAATTAAAAAATTTGCATTGACACAGGCCTTGCAAGCATCAAGATAATTTAGATATAAATCCACAATGGAAATCTATCTTATAACTAAATAAAATTTATCTATCATTCCTTCCTGAGGAGGAAAAAAGAGAGTAGAATCACTAATTCCAAGTCATTAATTCTATATAATAAGGGTTCACCAAAGCCTGATGATCAACCAAACTCATGAAGCAAAAGGTAATCAAGCCTCTGATTTGATCAACCAAGATTGGAAACACATCAAACCCCATGATAAAGCAATGATACAAAAGCAAATACAATTCCATAGAGAGTTGAATTCTTTCAAAATCTACCTCGCCAAGAACTACCTACTAGCAAGCAAGGCAATCATCAAGGTATGTAATAAAAAGAAAAAAGTTGACGATGTCTGACCAGCCAGTAAGGTAAGGGTTTGACAGTCTGGCTAACAACAAGCCAAAGAACACCGTAGCCCAAGAAACAAGCAAGAACACCAACAGAGAGGACAGCCCAGGGAGGGAACTTGTTGCAGGCCATGCCAGGGAGCAATCCCACATTCTCTCCAATATCATTGGCCACACCCAACATTGTTAGCTGCTGCTGATTGAGTCCCATTACTGATTTGAGAGCAGGAGAGTAGAGTGGGAAGTTGTATGCATTCCCAGCCGCTATCTCAACCCATAATGCTGCTGCTAATCCCACCCATGGAGGTCTGCTTCCTCCTTTCACCACCAAGTTTGCCATTCTCTCTCTCTCTCTCTCTCTACTACACTGCAAGTATTTCCACGCTATCTACTAGTCCATAAGTATTAGGCAACTACAATCCAAGGAGTATGCCGGTGGTTCTGGCGTTATTTCTCACTTCTTTGTATTTTTTTTCGAGTTTAAACTATAATGCTTGGATTTAATTTTGATTGACGTATAAACTATTCTTACCTCCCTAAACTATTTTTATAAACAAAGAAAAAGACAATATTCTTGACAAGCTAGTATCTAAAAAAAATATTTATATTTCTTCAATATACCATATTATATAATATCGGGAAAAAAAAATCAGTCTAAATTAATATGTAAATTGTTTTGAAAATACCTTTTAATGTAAAAAAGAAGAAGAAAGTATTAGATAGCTGCTTTTTATTTGGAAATTTGGGTTTGGATTATTGTGGACTATGTTGTGTTTGTGTGTGTGTGATGTGGAGAGTGACGGTGGCGGCTGCTGTTCCCGCAGCTGCAGGCTGTGGAGATAGAGACCCATGGCAGCTTGGTCCCCTTCTCAAAAAGTCTCTGTTGAAAATGTCATCTCACACGCATCAATTAACTTTAATTATGGCTGTTAAACTAGACTGATGGCACGTGTCGTGATATTTTTCCTCTAAAATATTTAAACGTTTCAAGGATTTATTTTATTGTTTTTTGATAATTTGAATTATAATCCCAATCAATTAAATAAAATAGATTTTATTTGAACAAAAAAAAAAATTAATAACAAACAAAATATATATATATATATAAGATATTGTTATAACATGAAAAAGAAAATGTTTATTCAAAAGCAAAGTGACACATTTGCTATATTATATTTAATAAATTTATTTATTAAATTAATTTATAATAGAAATCGACATAAAATTTATTAAATAAAATAAAAAAAATATTATATACAACTATATATATATTAAAAATATAATAAAAAAATGTAATCTATATAAAAATATAAAAAAAGGGATCAAACAATAATTTGCTCAAATAATTTTTGAAAAAATATACAAAAGATTTAACAAATATATTCCATTCCTTTTTTTCCTACGGATACATTTTTCTATAAATCCTAGCCAAAAAAAATAAGGAAAAAAAGATTGTTATAAACTTATACATTAAATCAAGTGTAACACGTAGTCAAATTCAATTTCGATTTGGCTTACATATAAACATCTTATATTACAAAAGCGCTGATTCTGAAGCTTTCTTTATTTAACAAATCTCAAAAAGATCATTAGGTGGTCTCAATCTGACCGCCCATTTTTTTTTCTTTTTTTTTTTAATCAATTTTATCTCTAAGCTTTCAAAAGACTTCCAGGGCTTTTCATTCAAATTGTAAAAACGACATCATTTTACAAATTGAACCTACTAAGCTTTTTGACACAAATTATAAGCAGTTCGATTATCGATGAAGAAATGATCATCGAGTCAATGGTTTAACCCATCTAGAGAATGTGATCCAGACACGAAAAATCGACAATTGAGGTCCACTCGAAGCATGACATGGTTTGTGGCAGACGAAATAGGGTATATTTAAAATTATAATAGTGAAAGTGATTTAAAATGTTTTTTTATTTAGAAATATATCAAATTAATTTTTTTTATTTTTTTAAAAATAATTTTTCACATCAACACATTAAAACAATCTAAAAACATAAAAAAATATTTATTTTAAATAAAAAAAATTCAAAATTTAAAATTACATGATTTATACCGCATTACCAAACACACTTGTAAGGAAAAGTTACTAGGTAATTTTAGAAATTGTTCGACAATACTTTGATGAAAAAAATTCATAATAATTTTTATTTTATTTAGAAATATATTAAAATAATATTTTTTTATTTTAAAAACATTATTTTTATTATCATGATATAAAATGACAAAAATATAAATTAATTTGAAGAAAAAAAGAAATTGAATTTTTTCAAACCTTTAATACGCAAAGACTTGAAATAGCCTCGTTGGAGGAGCACTCGAGTATAAGAATTAATTGCATCATGTGTTGGATTTGAAGGGGCCTTGTTGAGGGAATCCTTGATGTTCTTGAAAACAAAACCCCATGTAGATTGTTTATTATCGTATCCATATTATAACTTTCGAGTATTTGTTATACTTAACAGAAGACGAGGAATTCATTTTATTTCACAGATGCCGGTAGCCAAGAATGCATCCGATAACACAAACATAAGATTACATTTTTGTATTTCACCAAACAACAAATATGATTATTCTATGGTACAAGAACCCTGAATTCTTCAGAAAGTGAACTTCAGACGATTTGTGCTTCTGAGAAATCCCTGCCAGTCAATCCAAAAAAGCCCGTCTGGTCATCACAGGTGAGGCGGCCATGACATCTTCCATCTCTGCTCTGACTAAACAATCGTGCCCAGAGCTTCCTCTGCTTTAAGGATGATCAAGCTGCACTCAGGCAGTTTTCCCAAGAACCATATTTTGAGCTGAAGGTGCCACCGCCACTCTGCTGGGCATGCTCTGAAATAACCGCACGGGCGCAGACATCCCAAGTCCTTGCTATCTCTCCAAGTGACATGGGTTGTGAAAGGCTTCGGAGAGAGATGCTAAACCTGGATTTAGCTTTTATTGACAGATCCTCGTACTCTTTACTGTTAGAAAGAGTTGCAGAAGAACCAGATTATTGCGGAAAGAAGAGGAAGATTTAGATATCAGAACGTAAAAAGCTGCTAAGTGAAGGAAAAACTCTTGACAACATTAAGTTGATTATCTCCGATTATGGATCAGCATAATCATTGGAGCGATCAATAAAAGAAACTTTGCATCTAAACTTGGAGCAAAGCAAACCAGATATCATTTAGGGTTCATTTCTAGTGAGCAGATCGCAACAGTTTACAGGTTTGCTCATTATTCCAGCTATAGGCTTGATCCAAAAGAAGAATTGTCACCCTACTAGCATGACAATGAAAATGATCTCAAATGATCAGACTCGAGGAAACCCAGGAAAAAAAAATTCCCATATGGAAACATCAAATTCTATCTAGACTTTCAAGAGCATGGAAAATGTATAAACTGTATAGCCACATTTTTTACCTGACTTCAACTGGAAACCTGTCTAACAGTATAGGTGAGCAACTTGGATAATTTGTAGGCACAAGCAATCTGAGGGGCTGAATTGGTGACTGCACATGAATAAAGCTAAATAAATACAGAGAAATGGGTAGTAGTTTATTAAAATCATAATAGCAGGTTTGAAAGCACACCATTTGCGCTGAAGCATACTGTGATTTCAAATTTTGACTAAGAGCCACAGCGCTAAATGAGCATTTGACAATGGTTCCTTCACCCCCTTCAGCAGTAGCAGCTACTGCAGTTGAATCAACATCTTCATCACTAATATCAACTACCGTGTCTATAAGTCGCTGATTGATTTCCCTTATCTCTTCCAAAAGGGCATGATTGGCCTGCAAAAAAAGCTACATTATTCATCCAGCGAGAATAAGATGAAATGAGCCTTCCTATCAAGAGTCAGGTGTAAATCACACAGCACTTAGAATGCATTCTAAATCCTTTTAAAGTGTAATTTCCTGAATATCCTATTACATGATAAAATGCCTTCCTCTATTCACTCACAACAGAGATTTTTAGTGAAAATACATCATCTAATTGTTGTGCACCGCAGATTTGTTTTCCCCTTTTATGTTACTCTTTTTTAACATGCAAATATAATCGTGGGAGAGGAAATTGCAAAAGGAAAACTTTAGAAATAATGGCATTCTATGGAACTGCATAGCAATATATTTCAACATAATAAGATAATGTTGTAGCCTGAAATAAGAGCAGAAACATTCAAATTTCAAACATCATTAATTAGAAACAATAAGAAAACAAATAGCAGAAGTTCAAACAGGATAGAGGTAAGAGCACACATAACAGACATTGTTATTGATGGTTAATACCTCAATTCTAGGCCTCTTGACACTTGATGTTGCAGTTGACTCCAAATCAGAAGTTTCTGGACCAGTAAACTGCTTAAAGCTGTCACTTACACTGCCAGCTGATGATACAACATTCAAGGGCATGGCACTTGTATGGCGCCTCATTTTCCTTGATCCGGTCATCCCATCTTGGGTGATGTAATTTCTTGCCTGAAGGCGACATTTTGTCATTGCTACCAAATCCTCACCAGCTGCAGCTCTAGATCCATTACCAGGTGCCGAACCAGCAATTCTGTCAATCATACTGACAACGGAGCCAATGTCACCAACAGATGCACTAAGTGCTTTGGGAGACAGAGATTTCACCTGGGAAAAAAAATTACAGCATCACCATCTCATTCACAAAGAACTTTTCTTTTTCAGAAACCTCCAAAATAAGGGTGGGGTGGAGTAAAACCAAAAAGAGAGCATCACTAACCGCTTTAATCAAGCGCTCAAGTGGTTGCTCTGTAACATTTGACTTGCCAGAAACAGTTGTCAAAGCACTGCCATGAGCACCATCAGGACTGGTAAACTCTGCAAGCAAAGGTGATGCAGATATCCCAGGAGTGCCAATTGCAAGGGATGGAGCCGGTGCTTGGGCAACAGATGGTTGGTGTACAATATTTCCAGTACTTAAGAGTGAGGAAATACCAGAAACTGGTTTCTCAGAATCTCCTGGCATAGGAGATGGAGCTAAAGGAGTTGAAGGAGATGGGACAACAAAAGGCGAGTTTGCAGATTGCAGAGGTGTTCCAGTTTTGGTCACAGAAGACGGTAGATTTTGCTGGTCAATCTGAGGAGATGAATGTTGTAATTGAGGGGAAGCATGCTGAGGTAGTTGAGGTGAAGAAATAGGATATGAAGGTGCTAGTTTCATGTGTTGACGTGGGAAAGCTGTGCGTTGACCTGTTGGGAGATGTTGTTGGTAGACTGCTGGCTTATTTCCAATCCCCTGTCTCATCTCATTTACATCATTCATCTGTTGCGGCTGTGGAATTTGGTGTGTCTGCATCTGTGCAGGCAACTGCTGCTTGGCTTGCTGGTGTAATTGCTGCTGCTGTAGCATCTGTTGATTCTGGCGTTGCTGCAATCGTTTAAGCTGTTGTGTTTGTAGCATCTGTTGTTCATGCTGCTGCTGCTGTTTTAGATGCTGGTGTTGAATCATATTGGAATTCGACTGAAGGGGAATATTTGGCTGCAGCATACTCACCCCACTTTGTGTTGACATTGTGTTAACATTGGTTGGTTGGGAAATGCTCACGAGATTCTGTTGTACAGATCCTACAGGTGTCTGCTGCAATGAGCTCAGTGCATTTCCTTGTCCAGAATCTAAATTGGAGCCTGGTTGTATTGGATTCATCATGTTTGATTGTGACGTCGAATCCCCAGATAAAGTTGAAAGAGAATTATGCAGCAAGCTTGACATATTGTTCTGCTGCATCTTTGGTACAGAACCTTGCATATTCATTGATTGCAACTGGGGATTCAGTTGATTTTCATGGGACTGTAATTGAGGAACTTGAGATTGGGGTTGCTGCATAGGTTGAATATGAGGTTGGGGAAGTTGTCCTTGCTGTAGATTAGGAATAGGCTTCCTGTATCTGTTTGGGTTTAGAAAACCTAAAATCTGCTTCTCATAGGAACCCACTTTCTCCTTGAAAGTAGGTGTGATGTTGTTTTTAGAGACCTGTAAGAATGCTATCAAGCGCTCCAACATGACCTTGAATACCTTCAGCTTTTCAAGCTGTTCTGACTTCGGTTGTTGTGGAAGAGGGTCATGCTGGAAAGCAAAGTTAACATACACGAGAATTAAAAATTGCATTGACCCTTTGTAGCAAAACTAGTAAAACATAAGTGAAAAAAATGTTTCTATTCCAATTCTTCTGTGTCAATGCATGGTTGTGGGGTGGTTGGGGGTGGGGGGGTAATTAGTGCGGATGATACAGTGACAAGCAATGCTGATGGGGAAAACATATTAATACAAAAGCTCAACTGTGGGGGTTTATGAATCATGTGTGAGCAAATAAATCAGAAAAAATTACAAAGACAATTTACCTGCTGTAACTTGGTAGCAATTCTCTGGTACATTTCATTTATTTCAGGCAAATACGTTTCCTTCATAACTTTGATCTAGGAAGTACATATAACCAGCAAAACATTATCAATCATATGCTTGATTTCTTCAGGTGCCAGAGTCAGAAAGCAACATAAGCAAACTTGAGAGAATTGATAAATAAATAAATAAATAAAATGGCAGAGGACAGCATATATTGTTTGAGATAAAAATAGCAGAGTGGAATCAATGCTGAAAACTCAATAGAGAATATAGTTATTGATTGCATGCAAAGATGCAAAGGATTGTGTAGTTTTCCCCTTCAGACAAGATTCAGGGGTTGGTCAAGTTCAGTTACTTTGTCTCATGGCAAACTACTCACCATTGTTTTCTATTGTTCTCACTCAAGTCAATGGATGTCATGACTTTGGTAAACACTTCTTAGCTTTGTAACTTTAGATTTATAACCCTTATATCCTAATTATCAACAACCACTCCTATTCCCATTTTAGTACCCTCCCAGGCAAAAAAAAAATTGACCTCATCAAATATGCAGTTATGAATTGCAACTACAGCCATTAAACGATTCAGAATTTCAACCTCGTTTTCTATAAAATTCAACAATACTGGACCGTCATGATTCAATGGATTAGGTCCACTTATTTTCCTTTCTTCCATTGTCACATGTTTCAGAACAAATTTGATTGTAATCCTGAAAATAACTGTTCACTTAACCAAATGTAACGATGACTATTCAGAAATAGTTCACTCTTGTTTTCAAGTTTGTCTATTATAGTAAGAAGTATTGTCAATTGGACTTACTGGAAATAATAAAATAATAATTCACCACACAATAAATGTATGGAAATACAGGGAAAAAATTGAAAGGGAGAGATTTGCAATAGAAAAAATTGTTGTGTCAGTACCAAGAAAATAACCCTCTTGACCTAGAAATCTGAATATTTACCTTTAATCATCTTATCAGTAATTTATCGTTTCTTAGTTGCTGCAATCATGGAACTTACAATGCTTCCTAACTAATCACAACCATAGCTGAATAAAACTCCCTTGTACCAAATTCCAAGAGACCTTTTCCATTGAAATCTTGCAAGACAATGACATACATGAACAGTAAACTACAGAAATTACCTTTTGGTAGATCTCCTCTTGCCAATCAGCACCATTTGCATGTCCAGTCTCTGCTGTAGAATCTAGGGATGCTACAAAAATTTTGATACAGCCAACAAAAGATTAGAATTCATGTATTTTTTGAATGATTTCTGCACACAAGGGTATTTCTGTAATTTTCACACTTGCTGAAAATTATGGAATATTGTAGGTCTTGGTTTTATTTCTATTTAGTATTTTATTGTTCCTAAGAATAAGGAGCTTTAATAGGTTTTCCCTATCCTAGATAGGACCATTAGTATTTTCTTACATAGGAATACAAGTCCTTTTTGGACTTGGAGTACTAGGAACTCCATCTCAACGTTATGTAATCATTCAAACAGACAGAAAGACCCCCCTCCAACAAGTGATCATTATATATTAAAAAAAAAGGCTCAAACAATTTATCATGGAAGAAAAGCACAAAAGTGACGCTTTACCTCCTAACCAGGAAAATCTTTAAAATAAACCATCTCAATCATAAAATATAGATAGCCATGCATCACAGTCCTTGTTCCTTAACAAGTTAAGAGATGAAACACTTCACATGCCTTACAGAATTAGCATCGAGGAGGAGATCATGAGATTTTCCAGCAAGGTGATGATTTATCAGCACACCAAACCTTAAGTGCCTCAGAGTTAGTCCACTTGCTAATTTCTTTCTTCCCATAAAAATCATTTGGCTGATGATTAGTTACCCTAGTGTCAAATGCATTGTCCAGTTATACATATATTTTTAAAATTCATGTCCGTTAAATACAAAATGAGAGGTGAACAATTGGTGCGATGAGCTGGAGGGCATGATGTGGTAACAAACGAGTGTGATTGCAATGGTTTCAATAGCAGTGGCATCAGTAGCACATAAAGCCACCAAAAGAGCATTGCTGACTTGAACCATTATGAGAGGTGAATAGTTGGTGCAATGCACTGGATGACATTATGTTGTAACAAATGTACGTGTGATTGCAATGGCTCCAATAGCAGTGGCATTTCTGATGCCATAAGTGGCAGCCGTAGCTCATAAAGCTACCAAAAAGAGCATTACTGACTTGAACCATTATTGTATTTTCAAGAAATTTAAATAAATATGTTATAATCTAACATGAAAGCACAAAGCTGCAAAATTAAAGTTGGAGCAAGGCTAGAAAGATGCAAGGATGAGAAAAACTTACTTGAGGACGTTTCTGGAAGGGCTCTTTGAGGTTGATATAACTGCTTTTGCTGATCAATCACATTCGGCTGTTGAAGCAAGGAGCCTGATGCTTGAAGCCTTTGCTGCAGATCACGTTGTAATGGATTTGATTGCTGTTGCAGCTGTCCAGGCTGTGATTGAATCTGTGCCATCAATTGCTGCTGTGGCAGCTGTGAGTGTGACTGCTGCCCTTGATTCGGCAACAAAGCACTTCCACTTTGTTGTGCTTGCTGCTGCAGTGTAACCTTGGGCTGTTGTAGCATGTGTAGAGAGTGCTGATTAGATTGCATGCTTGAGTTACCAGGCTGAGCTCCAAGCAACTGCTGTTGCTGTAAACCAGTGACATTACTTTGAGGGCCCAACTGTTGCTGATGCATGCTTGAGAGGTTATTTTGTTGAGCCATTAACTGCTGCTGCTGCTGCAGATTTTGAAGGTTATTCTGCTGCCCTAGCAATCTCTGCTGCTGCTGCTGCTGCTGCTGCAAGTCCCCAACAATGTTTTGTTGTCCAATTAACTGATTTTGCGACATGTTAGTGGTATTTGATTGTTGCCCCATTAGCTGCTGTTGTGAAGGCAATAGTGGCTGCTGCATCATTGGTGTTTGCTGCTGATGAATACCAGCAGACTGTTGAGGTTGTTGCTGCTGCTGCCTAAGGACTGATTGTGGATGTTGCTGGTGCATTGGTTGTGTTGACTGTTGAACAGAAGATGGTTGGTTCTGTTGAAGGCCAGAGACATTTTGCATCATTGAAGGCTGCATAACAGTTGATGTTTGCAAACCAGATTGCTGAGAAGATTGCAACTGATTTGGCTGTAACAAGTTTTGCTGCTGCTGCTGCTGCTGCTGTTGCTGCTGGTGGATGTGAGATTGCACAAGTGAGTGTGGATGATTTCCCTGTTGAAGCTTCTGCTTTAAAAGCTGTTGTTGTAACTGCTGCTGATAAAGATACTGCTGAGGATTTTGGGACTGCTGCTGTTGCTGTGGAGGAACAACCTGTTGCCTGCCTGGCATTTGTCTCTGAGAATTGACAAACATATTGGAGGGAATCCCTTGTCCCATTGAATTCCCCACTGGGTTCTGTGAAACACCAGAGATACTCTGCATGTTAGCATTCTGTCCAACAGTGTTTGAGATAGTCTGGGTTAAACTGGAGACAGAAGGCATTGCTGATTGTAAACCAGCAGAACTTTGAACTCCATTAGATGACATACTATTCTGCATGTTCTGTGATAACTGCTGACGTGCTTGAGACTGATTAGTGGGCAATGAGATAGGGAGCGACTGCCCTTGGTTGTGAACTTGAGGCGGCATACTATGAGATGCTGTTCAAGATAAAAGGCAAAAAGGAAAAAAAGAAGGCATTGAGCAACAAAAACAAATGAAACAATGACAGTTCACACGTAAAGTTATGAGGGAAATGATTAAGATGGTTTTACCTAAAAACATAAAAGTGTCATTTGACAATTTTGGGGTTGGGGGGGGGGGAGCAGAAAACAAAAATAATATAGCAATATGCAGCAATAAAATGTAAAAGAGTTTGATAACAATGCAAAATATAAAACAAAAGGTAAGGATGTTTAGAAATTCAATGCTTGGCTGCATTATTACCTCCTGGATCCAGGGGTTTGTTACCATTGCCAGTGGGTATGGTATTTTGAGACTTGGTCTCCATTGTAAGCATCTTCAGAGATATTTTACGCAGATAATCAGACTGAAATCAGATATCAATAACAAAACATTAGATCTCTGCGCAATCCATGTTACAAGAGAAGGGGGAAAAGGGATTTATGCTCTTTCTAATATGCTAGGCTCTTTGTACTTGCATCTTCTGTGAGGATATACTTCTGTGTCCTCTCTTTTTATTCAATTATTTATGTATTGATTCATTATTTGCATTTTGCACACTTCCTTGTACTTGAAAAGGACGTTGGTCACTCTAAATAAAACACTTGTCAAGAGAATTAACAAAAAGATGAGAACTTCTACAGAATGACCAGTGAGAAAGTGTGGACACACTACACACACATGTGTGCATGCATAAATCCACAAACTTATGCATGTGTATATTCATGTCTAGAGAATATTGAAATTATTGAACCTAGCATTAGCCGAATACCTGATTGGTGGCGGCAGTATAAATCTTTTCCTCAAACCGTACGGCAATTTTCTTGAGTTCTTGTAATCCCTCTTGACCAGAAAACGGAAGATGCCTCTTTAATGTCTCCATTCTACACATGTAAAACATTACATTTAATTTTTAATGACAAGGCAGGTACAGAGAAGTTAGCAGCAGTGAGAAAGAACCGTGAACTCATGCACCACACCAATATCAGAAATGTATACAACGGAATCATTAGCAAAAGGTAAAAACAAATAATGATATAGCCGAGTGTCGTTCAAGTAATATATGGCATCAACATACAGACATCTATTTTTACTTCCTTTCCCCGTATTATTCCAGAGGTACAGGGTATAGGAGTTCACTTGGCCACCCTTCTGTCTAAAATTCTAGTTACGAGCTTCATGGTTAATTTTCTTGAACTGGAAGAACCTTCCATTTATGGCTATGGCTATGCTCCAAGATATAAAAATGAATTAGTTGCAAACCAGGGGAACTTTTTGAAAACATTACAATAGAATTTACTCTGAATAAGAAAACCTTTATACATACACTGTAATTGACAAAGACAAGAAGATAAATCCTTTTAATTTATGAAAATGCAATGAGTTAACCTTATCTCACTTAGCAATATATACTCTACAGTGCTCATTGGCTACTGCAAGTGCCAACAGTAGCTGTCTATATGAATTTGGATGTAGAGATATCACCAAAACATTCAACTTTAAATTGAGAGACTAGGAAACCATGCACTATTGTAGCTAAATGATTTTTGTCAGCTGCTTTTGTACTTTAAGATCACTATCATTTCAACCCTGTAGAAGTTAAAGCAAATAGAAGGCTCAAATCCAACACTATTCATTTAAGTTCAGTTGCAACTCAAGGTTGAAATTGAAACACCAATGCTCATAGCAATAGATTAACCTTGAAATTTAAAGCGGACAAGCTTCATGCAGCCATCCTAGAGGTCATCAACAAAAGAATATGTTACACAAGAAGTTCCAACAAAAATTACTTCCCAGCACTTTTTATTCCCTCAAGTTCACTTGTGAGAAACACGTGAAAAATGAAAAAGACAAAAACAGAGGTGTATGATACTTGAGGTTGCCTCATGGCAGTCCTGCTGATTTTAATTAACCTTTTGCAGATTTACTATTTTGCAGCACTTGCACATATTAGGAAACAGATACTTACATTTTGTTGACTATTCTTTGCCGTGAGTCAGGCTGCAATTGAGTTCTCCAATCACCTGTGTCCATCACAGGTTCTCCACCTGGGGCAGTGGGCCTCCAATTATTGGCATCCATGGGGTTTTGGCCAACCAAAAAAATCACTTCTATCACCAAAAAAAAAATTTAATTAATTGCACGTTAGACTAGACCCTAAAAAGAAAATCAGGAACAGAAGAGTAAGAGCACATCAAAGTCATGAAAGTTGGAATATCAGTTTATTCAGACTTGAATAGATTTAAAAAGAACTTCCATCTAATAGCATGTACTTTATTAAAGAATTCTGCCAAATATGGATGCATAAAATCTGAACAGCTATAACAAATATACACGACCATTCAAGGCAAGGTGCTAGGATCTTGGTTATTCAGCTATACAGGTATTATAAGCAAGATTTGGGCCTGAATCTTCATGGTGCTTCTAAAACCAAGGAAGCAAAAAACTAGCCAGCTAGTTCATAACTTGCCGCACCAACAGATGGCGAGTGTTGGTAAACCAAGCCATACAGAAACTCATGGTGCTTCAATTTTAACTTGATGTTTTCTAGCAACACTCGTGATGGATCATTGATGCAATGTTTACAATGACAAACTTGCATTTGTATTCATTGTGTTTTAGGTTCACAGATTCTGATCAAATAGATATTTAATGTTCCAAAAACATTGTATACGCATTTAAATGCTTTACTTCAATAGATAGATTAAGTTATCTTTCTAGATATCAGTATATCACATCTTACCAATTTAGATTCAGCACAGGACCTTTTTCAAGTGCTTACCAATTTTTACTCGCAACCAAATACATACCGTCAAACCCCAACCCCCCCCCCCACCCTGGTTCTTGTTATTTATGTATGAATTAACTTTTCTGAAAGAATACATGTTGTATGGAGGAAATAGTGTAAATAGAAAGAGGAGAATACCACATCCCCAAGAGAATAAAGAAAGAAGAAGAAAACAAAACAAAGTAATAAAACAAGGCTTTTCAATCCCCGATTAATATCAGCAGTCTAAATACCCCAGCAAATAGAACATGAAGAGATTGTCTAGGATGTTTTAAGCTAGGAAAATGAAGAAGAAAACAACAAGCATTAACCATGAAAATTTCATGTTATCATCAACTCTAAAGAGCAGACAGATAAGAATCAACTTAACAACTCTTGTTGAAATAAGATTAAATTTGCAGGCACACCTTTCTCGGAATAGACAACACAATAACCCTGACCATGCTCGACCTTGAGGTAAGTTATAAAATGTTCTTCCTAACTAGATGCACAGGTGCCCCTTTGGGGTGAAGTGAACGAGGTCATTTGTTTTACACTTTCACATGCTCTTAACTTTCAACTCAATCAATCACAATACAGTCCTTGGTTAGGACTAACTGTCCTACTCAAGCTTTCACCTCATACTCAAGACCAGCTGAGCAGTCCTAAAAAGAAAGATATATCATGTAGGGTTATCAAGGCAGACCTATTATTTTTATTTTTCGCGTTAACATGACCAGATTATAAAATTTAAAGTTCTTTTCTTTCTTTCTTTTTTCCATGTGTGAGCGAGCATAAAACCCAAGGATATCGTATTGTTGTTAAGAACACAATAATTTTGAAGAATTCAGTAAATTCCAAACAAGAAGAATCCACCAAACAGCTCATTTTTCGGCCATTCCAGCAGTAATATCTCTTCCACTCCAGCTGCTGCATAAACTAATTAACAAAATATCGATCGAGCCTAAAAGATTTGAATTGATTTCTATTCTCCTCTAAAAAATAAAATAAAATAAAATAAATTTGGGTTAAAGAATTCAGGGCTTGATTATTACAACAATAACTGTGAGAAAAATCGGATAATATCATGTATATTAAGGGGAAAAATTGAAAAAGAAAATATTAGAATCGGCTGATTGTGCGTTTCTTTGAATTGCGTTCACGAGCAGCGATTTCATCGGATCCGATTATATATTTTTTTAATTTACTTATTAAAATCGAATTGCGTTCACTAGCAGAGATTTCATCGGGTCGATTATTTTTTTTTAATTTACTTATTAAAACAGAATTTCAGTCTCTGAATAATAATTACAATAAAATAAATGAAAACACCCATAAATTTTAAAAACAAAAGCATGATAGAAATAGAAGCACCTGGCAGAAATCTGAAGCCTTCTTGGCGGCGGCGGTTTCCCAGAGGCGGAGGAGGGAGGGAGGGAGGGAGGGAGAGCTCGGAGGGGAGAGATGAGGAATGCTGGACCCAAGTGAAATGGATGACTTTATTCTTTTCCAGATTCCTTCTAAAAAAATTAACGAGTAAACACAAGCTCGCTCACACGCACGCACGCACGCATATGATGATTAAAATTTGAGTTAAATTCTATTTAACTAGTGTCTGTATTTGTGTTAAACAAACAGATTAATCCCTCAAGTTCATTTAAATAACTAATTGATCCTTGAATCACATTTTACCGTTAAGTTAGCGGCACAAACTAAGGAAATATTGCTGAAAGCTCAACATTTTACTAACAAAAAATTAATGAAGGGACCGCATTGTAAACATATTTAAAAGTATAGGGATTAGTTAGAACAGCTAGTTATCACTGCCTCTGATAATTAATATACAGCTCAGCATTTTGTTGAAGGGACGGGCAAAGGTACATTTATATTAGATCTTGCTTCAGTACAATTTATTAAATTTATTTTAATATATTAAATAATATAAAGCACAAAACAGATCATAATAAAATACAATAAAAAATATATTTGTTGCACATGGCAATCTATAAATGAAGTGTTTGGCTCTCTATTTTTTATTTTTTTAATTTTATTTTTAGATTACTTTGATGCATTGATATTAAAAATAATTTTTAAAAATAAAAAAAATTATTTTGATATATTTCACAGTTAAAAATATTTTAAAAAATAATTATAATCACACTCTCAAACACCATCAAATTATTTGATATACATTTTCAACATGACAAGGATTGATCATTATCTTGTCCAAAGTTTTCCTCACGACAAAAAATTTGTAGAAAAAATATTTTTTCTTAATTTTTATATTATCTATTTATCGCTTATTTATCTTTTAATTTAAAAAATTAAAATTTGACCAGTTTTATTAAAATAGATATGTGCATGTAAGATTTTAATTGCAAAAACTTTTTGATTTAAGAACTAGATTGTTCTAGATGACAAAGAAATTCTAGTAAAGACTAAAATATTATAAAAATAAAAATGCAAAGATTAAAACAGATGATTGAAAAAATATCAATAATAAAAAACAAAACTATTTGAACTTGTGTTGTGTGCATCAAACATAGAATAAGAATATATATTATCTAGTTTAATTCAATCCAATCTTAAATATTGTTCAGTATTTCAATTGTCATTTTCAAACCATAATACCTAATGCATTTTTAGTTTCAATTTATATACAAACTCATCTAATGATATTTTTATTGTTAAAAAAAATATCATAATTTGGAATTCCAAAAAAATATTCTATTGGAAAAATGTTCTACTAAAAAAAAAGTGGAAATATACTTGTATATTATAAATTAATGGAAATACATCAAATTACTAATAATGTCAAAATGTTGCATGACACTTTAATCACATGTCTCCTCCTCCTCCTCCTCAAGAAACAAAATGTGGAAATATACTTGTATATTATAAATTAATGGAAATACATCAAATTACTGATAATGTCAAAATGTTGCATGGCACTTTAATCACATGTCTCCTCCTCCTTCTTGCAATTGTGTTTCAAAATATATGATAAGAGAAAGGCTTGAACATGACAACTTACATGTTTCTATAAGCTATCAAAAGGTAATATTTGATTACAATCCAGAACAAAAGAGACGAAAACCATGAAAATAAAGGAAACAAAATAGAAAAAAAGATGAAAATATAATAATATTTAGTAGTAATTGTTTATATATCTTATTTGATAATGATAAATAAAAAAAATAAAAAAAATTATTTTATCTTTAATATGTATTATTATTAAACTTATACATTTATACAAATAAGTAGATTTTTTTTTGCTTTAGTTTGTATTAAGTGTTAAAATTAATAATATTATGATAACCCTAATTATAAAACCTACACTGGCCTAGTGGATCAATTCGGGACCTAGTCGTCTCTAGACCTGGATCAATACAAGTTTAAGAAAAGATAGGTGAATTAAAAAACCTTGTTGATTCAGGATAAATCATGGGTTGACTTAGGATAAAACACTAGGCAAAACCCATTGTTTTTTTTTTAAAAAAAACTTTTTTTTGGTCAAAACAAGGTTGTGTTGATTCTCATTTTAAAAAAAATAAAATTGGGTCAACTCGAGTTGACCTTCTCAACTCATGACCTAGGCTTTGCCTCAAATTGACTCTTGGATGGAGTTTTAAGACTATGATAATAATTATTTTTATCCATGCATTAATCCTCCTGACCCAAGACTTGAGCTTATCTCAGGTCAATCCTTGAGTTGAGTTTTAAAACTATTGTTGTAACCACTTTTATTTTTACATTGACCTCGTTCAACCAGAGTTGACCCTCCTAATTTGTGACTTGAGCCTTGCCCTAAGTCAACCTTCAAGTTAAGTTTTAAAATTATAATAATAACTATTTTTATTTTTTTATTGACCTGGGTCAATGGTCAACCCAAACAATAACTCGAGCCTTGTTCCAAGTCAACTCTCATATTAGATTTTACAACTATACTACTAACTAGTTTTTATTCTTACCTTGATTTAGGTCAACGAGGATCACAGATTTTACTCCAAGTCAATCCCCAAGTTGGGTTCTAAGACTGCAATAATAACTATTTTTATTTTTACATGTCTTAGTTAGGCAATTTTGGAATTGAAAGTTTTTTACAATGATATTTTATGAATAAAAAATAAAAAAATATTGTTTATAAAGATATGTCTTATTTGTACTTTCTATTTTGAAAGTCCATAAATTCACTCTAAAATTATCCCGTAAAAAAATTATTTTTATATCTATTTTTTTTTCAACTAAACACATTTTTGTCTCTGCTATCTTCATTCTTTTTATCCTAAAATAATAACTAAATGCTACACTAGAGTTTAATAATGATATAAATGCGAACATCTTAACTTCGTAAAATCAAATGAGTAAAGAAGAAGACATAAAAGGGAAGTTCATGGTAATTTTATAAAATCATAGTTATTATATCTTGGTTAAAGCTTGATTCGGCTAAAATCCTAGATTAGCAAATTATAGGTCAACCTACTAAGTTAGTGAGTTGACTAGTATATCAATTATGATAATAAATTATACATATAATATTAAATCTAAATGTTTCATACATGTTGGTTGTGGTGGGTTGGTAATTTTTTTGTGTCAATAAAAAAACACCAAGATTCAAACATTACTGTATGAATATTTTTTTCAAAGTCAACCTTTAAATCAACTAGGTTTTAAATTTTAGTAGTTAAACTCACTAATCAATCATTTGATTTATATGATAGGCCTGTATTTAAGATGAACATTTACCATAAATTAAATGTATCTTATAGTATCAGACTTGTTATTATAAAACATGATTTTGTTAAGGAGTTATTGATACTTCAAGTGCAAACTTATGATATAAAACCTTGATAAAAATGCACTTTTAAGTACTAATTAATGTTCTACTAGAATGTAGGAGAAGCATAGAGAGTGGGACCCGACTTCTCATGTGCAAGTACAACAGGAGTTCAAGGTAAGGGTTGTCCCCTTACTTCTTTAAAATGTTTAAATTCTTGTAAAGTTAGTATGTGATAGACATTATGCATATTTTGTACTACTGTGTATAATGAGAAATATGGCCTATGTGAATATTGCCTACGGGTAGTATAAATATTGTTGCATGAAAGTTACCAACAAGTAGGAGAAATATTATTATTGCGTGAACGTTGCCAATGAGCAAGAAATGTTATTACAATGTGAATGTTGCCTACGAGCAGGGAAACAAATACTAATTCTATGTGAATGTTGCCTACAGGCAGACAAACAAATACTAATTCTATGTGAATATTACCTATAAACAGAGAAATAATATTATTATATGAATATTTTCACCTGGTGAATATGACTAAAGAAAGGAAAGATACAGTGAAACAAACATGGATTTGAAATTTGAATTTTGTTCGTAGTCTCTGGGATTTGGAGTTCGGATATCGGTCTATATATATATATATATATAAAGAAAAGACAGGCTATGGACTTGATTAGCCGACCTCGAATAGGGGCAACTAATGATGTTAACAAATATTGTTAACACTGACATGATCTTGATGGAAATATAATAAATATTGAACTTGATTAACTATTTGTATCACTAATAGTTAATGATACTGATGAATAATGTTTGTATTGACAAGCCCATACTAACTTGATTAACTTCATAAGGAGGAAGTTAATGGTGTCAAAGAGAACTTGGCATCAACATTTATGGAAACACCTCCAATTGTGATGGAGAGTAATTAATTGACTATTTCGGGTTGAAAATAGCTCAATGGCATCGATCGATTAAGTTGGTGTCGGCATTGCTAAGGAATTGATTAGTTTATCCAAGTAAGGGTGACTAATGACACTAATAGGAGTTATTAGTGTTTGGCAGTGACTGCCTTAGAATTTGGGGCGGAAGAAAAAGGGTAAATTATACAAAAGTTAACGTGTGATAATCGAAAAGAAAACCATAAGTAGATTATGGAAGGATAGGTGTTAGATGTAGTAAAGGATCTTCTTTTGCGGATCAACTATGATTATGCCCTATCAAGTGGGTACACATATGTGTAGTTACATGTAGTAGTGACCCTCCATTATCTGGTTGTATTTTATTTATTTAATATAATTATTCTCTTATTTTGATGTTCCAAGTCTTTCTCATTCCCGTCAGGAGTAGTGTCCTAGGTGTCTAGTTCTTTTGTATGAATTAGGGAATTAGCATTTTCAATTCTTTTGTATAACTTAGGGTTAGCATCTTTATTTCTTCTGTGTGAACTTGGGATGAAA
Organism: Populus alba; assembly: GCF_005239225.2. NCBI lineage: Eukaryota > Viridiplantae > Streptophyta > Magnoliopsida > Malpighiales > Salicaceae > Populus > Populus alba. The sequence goes on along the minus strand of NC_133286.1, from coordinate 4,633,362 downwards.
TGGATGTTGTTATATTTTCTTTAGATAATTATATAAAAGGAACGATGTTAGTATTCCTTTATCTTAATCTTAGAGGCCTTTAGAATTTTATGCTTGTAATATTAATGTTATTAATCAAGTTATTACTATTAGTTTGTGTTGTAAATTATATATTCGAAATGAATCCCTGGATTTGCAATATATTATGATTAATAATAATTGTGGTCTCTAATAAGGGAATTTTTAGCATATATATTTTCCACTATTCATGCTTGATTTTTAAATATTTTGGATATGTTGCACAAGACAATTAGAATTTTAAATATCGTTGTGAACTATTGACCTCGTGGGAAATTAATGTGTTTTCAGATATTAGGTTATTGAACAGGTAGAGCCTGGCAATAAAACTGAATAGTGATTCATTATGTGCTGCAAAAGAAGCTATACAACTTAGTTCAAGATGTTCATCACCATTTTCAAATAGCTGAGATGAAGGTCTACAAAACATATGAAGGGCATATAACTTAGTTTTGTTGTTTCGAAGCCCAAAAAGCGAGTTGAAAAACCAGGATTGAACCAGCCCGAAATTCCTGCACTGCAAAGACTGTTTTGGTTTATGGCCCTTATCTCAATGCTTAGAGGTCCAAAAATTGCAAGATCAGTGTCGTTGGAAAGAAAATTTGATTCTCTACAATTTCTCTAGAAATAAAGATCTTTGAATTCGCAAGTTTCATACCTCAAATCTGGCCTACAATGTCTGGGTAGGAAGGAATTCAATTCAGAAAAGGAAACTTTCCTCATTACTGCGGGGGTAGAAAAGCCACAATATAAAAGAAGAGAAAGGGGGTCTGAAAACAAAGGAGTGGAGACACGTAGAAACCCTACAACATAGCAAAGAAAAAAAAAAACAGAGGAGGCGGCACCAATAGGAACAAAAAGAACAGAGGCAAAAATATTGAAGACCGGGAGGACACCTATCTATTCCACTAAAATTCTCTGCTTTTGAGTGATGTTCATCGTATCAAGTTTGTTTCTCTTTAATTTAACTATGGAGTAGACTTTTATTCTGGGATTTTTGATGTAACCTTACTATGAATATGTGAACAATTTCTTCGATTGAATTATTACATTAAGATGTTGAGTATTTCATTCTATGTGTAATGCTTGTGTGTGTTTTGCCAACATCTGCATGATTTAGAATTCAATTTGAAACTGAGAAGTGATAATTGTTGTAGCTATTGTTTGAAATACCTTAAGAAATCTATAGGATAGAGATATTCTAGGAACTTTTGTAATCGTTACAGGTTTTACAGTACTTAATAAATTTCAACAAGTTCAGAACTTTCGTAGAGTATATGAAATTTGTTTGTCGAAATAATTTATTGATGCTGGAGAGAGATTAATATCTATATTAGGAAAACCTGATTATCAACATTATGAGTAATTAATTTAATCGAGAAAGTTCACATAGACATACTTACGGTAAGTCAGAAATCCTAGATACAGTACAATTGAATTCATTAATATTTAATCAATTGGTTGTTTGTTTTTAATCATTAATTTTTGTTTCATAAACTATCTCATTCGATTCCTTAAATAGATCATAATTTAAAAGACTTTGGTAATTAGTAGTAATTTTTACAAATCCTCGTGGGACGATACTCTACTCATCACTTTATTACTTGTTACGATTCGTGCACTTGCGAAATTAACCAACAGTCGCAATGCGATATGGATATGCATTGATGATGGAATGAACATGAGATATGTATAGGATGAGATGTTGATAACTTGAGACATCTCGGTATAGGGGAGACTTAATTGAAATTTTGGTAGAAGTTTAGTTACAGTGTAAAAAAAAAAAAATACCCGTATCTTTACGTACCAAATTGTAGGAATTAATTTTAAATGCTCACAAAATCGTCGGGCGTTACATTACTAATACGACCAGCTACCAAATCCTCACCCGCCGATGTGGGATATTACAATCCACTCCTCTTATGGAGCCCGATGACCTTGTCTGCACAACCGGACATCCAGTGAGGTCGGCTCTGATACCAAATGTCACAGCTCGGTCCAACTTGGCAAATATTATTGGCTTTGGGCCTTACTGCCATCACGAATTTATTTTTGGAAGCCACGCATGACCCCAAAACGCGTCTGACAAGTCAGCAACCAACAATACTAATAAGGCTAACTATCAAATCCTCATCCGCCGATGTGAGATATCACAATTCACCTTTCTTAAGGAGCCTGACGATCCCATCGGCACAACCAATGAGGCCGACTCTGATACCAAATGTCACAGCCCGATCCAACCTGCTAAATATTGTCCACTTTAAGCCTTACCACTCTCACATATTTGTTCTTGGCAAACACGTATGGCTCCAAAACGCGTTTGACAAGTTAACAACTAGCACTACTAATAAGATCAGCTACCAAATCTTCACTCGCTAATGTGAGATATTATATTAAAAATATACAAGTTTGTATGCTAGTGTTATGTTGTGGAGATAAAAAAAACCTTTAACTGTAAAACAAAATATCCAAGTCTAAGGGAACTCCTTACCATTATTAATAAACTTGAAAATACAGTCATTTTGAATTTTTTCTCCATCAAGATAATTTTTTTTATTAACATATTTTTTGTTTATCTCGGTGAATGCAAGCTTTTTTTCTTTACTAGAATCATTGTTTCTATTAAAAGAATATTCTATAATTGTCACAACAAATTAAAAAATAAAATCAAAATAGCATGTTCATATTTTTATGTGCGATTGAAAGTTAAAAAAATAATAAATATGATAAAATCATGGTCAAAATATATTTAAAAATTCTAAGATTAAAAAAGTGATTTAAATTGAACTCTCAGGAACAAATTTTTATGTCATATATATAATAATTGAAAACAATTATTAAAATTTAAATAAAAATTTATAAAACAAGGCTTACGCATCTTACCTTGGTTTATATTTTTATTAAACTCTACTCGAATGCTGGAGCTCTATAGTTGTTCCTCTATTTTTATTATCTCAGCATTAGTTATTGAAAAAAAAAAAACAAAAAAACTGGAAACATCCTCTCGTGGTTGCTAGGAGTTGGGAGTCACAAAAATTTACATGACTGGATGAGATAACAGCAACATCCTTTTAGAAGAGGTTGCCGATGCATTACGGTTGCTGCTCATTGCGATGTCTTTGCAGATGAAACCCACTAGCTGCTGATGCAAAGCTTGTTGAATTTGCCACATGTTGAGCTTGAGCTTGCATAAAAGCATTAGTGTAGATTAGTTGAGTCTGTTGCAGTGCATAACTGCTACTGCTACTGCCGCTTTGAACAAGATTTTGAGGAGATGCAGAAAAGCATTAGGTAACTTGGTGCCTATAGATGATGATGATGAGATGTGGTCCGAATAAACACTTCCATTACTAGTTGTTGGTGTTTCACTATGAATGGAAGCTGCAGCTGCAAATTGTTTCACAGGCATTGTTGAAACAGAGGAGTCTGTTAAATATAGCCAAGAGAACACAATTGACTGCCCAACAGTTAATGGGGTCTGTCCTCCAACCATATCGGCCTTCCTCTCTCCTTCCATATTTGAAGTGTCATTTCCTCCATTTTTCCCTTCTTCAGGCACACGGTAATTCGTCTGCTGTGTTGCTTGGGCCGCAGTGATGAAGTGATAGCCATGACTTGATGCCTCTGGAGGGCTTTGGAGAAGAGCATGATTCTGTACCAGCAATCAAACATCAAGACCTGGGAAAGTTGTGGTTCCGTTGATGGAGCAAATGACATTGCAAAAGGAGGAGATGTCTGAGATCTCAAGAGTTGGTGTTTGTGAGTAACATTCTGATTTTGCATCAGCTGCCGCTACTAGTTGGGCAGGGAATGATTCTGTTGATGATTCTGCAGATGGTTGGATCTTGATGATCGCTGCTGATTCCACCTAATTCACTCCCATGTGGTTTATGCTACTGATTCTGCAAATGCTTCTGGGATGACGAGGAGCCACTAGAAATACTTGGATTTTGATGACCCTGTTGGCTTTGTTGTGTCTGTATGAATGGTTGTTGCTGTCGCTGAAGCTGTGAAGGATGAAGCATTTAAGAAGAATAAAATTGATCCATTGAAGAAAGACAGCCTGAGGATGGGTTCCTTTGTAAGTTGTTGTGGCCCCCAACATGTTCATGGATTGGAATCTCGTACGCACCATTCTGCAAAATTGCCAGGGAAGTTTGGGTAGTCGAAGCTCATTGTTGTAGCACCAGTTATGGCTGATGTCGTGGCATTTATTGAAGCAGAACTTTAGCTACTTGAAGAAGCTACATTGCTAGCAACAGGGGAAGGCCTCACACTGGCTGGTTGGATAGAAGCTTTCACTACTGCAGTAGCTTGTTATTGATCCATTGGGAAGATGAAAGCGAGCCCTTGCTTGCAAAATATTACTGTGAGCCTCGGGGGCAGAACTCGCTGAAGCAAAATCTGCAAGGGCCTAAATACAAAAAAAGGGACGTTATGTACAAGTTGAATAAGAAATTGGATAGCTGATAGAATTGATGCAGGCAACGAGGAAAATATGGGGAGTCGCTAGCAAGGTCATTTATGTTACAATGATATATTCTTATTTATTGCTTTTCTGAATAAGAGATCATGTTCTTATATCATATACAAGGCTGCTAAGTATGGAAAGTAATAACCATTTACACAGAATTTGGCTGGGATCATGGTGATACATATTTTGTGGAGCTAATGGATTCTATCCTTGTGATTTCAGCAATTAATCTCAATTACAGTTCATGCCGACACTCTCCCTTAAGTTGATGTATAGATATCTTCAATGCTAAACTTGTCTAGCGAGTTATGGAACACCTTGCTTGAAACAACTTTTGTGAGAATATTCACTAGTTGGTCTTTTGATTTTACAAATGGAAATTGAACTATCTTGGCCTCAAGCTTTTCTTTGATAAAATGTCGATCTATTTCAACATGTTTTGTCTCATCATGTTGAACTGAATTTTGTTCAATTTGTATAGTTGCTTTATTCTCACAAAACAACCTCATGGTTGGCCTAGATGAGTAGCCAATTTCTTCCACCAACTCCCTTAACAAAAGAAGCTCGCAAAGTCCTTTGGCCATGTCACGAAACTCAATCTCTACACTAGATAATGCCACAACATTATGTTTTTTACTTCTCCAAGTGACTAAGTTTTCTCTAACAAAGATGAAATACCCAGAAGTAGACTTTCTATCAACAATGTTTTCGACTCAATTTGCATCTGTATACCCATCAATGTTTAGGTGGTTATACTTCATGAACATAAGCCCTTTTCCTAAAGATGCCTTCAAATATCATAAGATCTGGAATACAGCTTCTATATGCTCTTCACTCGGGCTATGCATAAACTGACTCACCAAGCTCAAAACATAGGTAATGTCTGGTCGAGTATGAGATAAATAAATCAACTTCCCAACTAGCTGCTGATACCTTTCTCACTTAGTGGGTATTTGATTTGGATGCTCTCCTAGTTTGTGGTTTTGGATTGTTGGTGTGTCTGCTAGTTTACAATCGAGCATACCTGTCTCAGCTAGCAGGTCAACTACATACTTTCTTTGTGAGAAAAATATCCCTTTACTCGATTGAGCCACTTCAATCCCCAAAACAAAATTTAGTCCTCCAAGGTTTTTCATTTCGAACTCAGTTGCTAGATGTTCTTACAAGCTCAAGATCTCCTCCTCATCATTTCCAATAATTATCATATTTTAGACATAAATTAAAAGGCAATCACCATTTTCCCTTGATGTTTTAGGAATAAAGTGTGATCTGAATTGCTTTGTTTGAAGCTGAACTTCTTCATGGCCAAACTAAACCATCCAAACCACACTCTTGGTGACTATTTCAGACCATATAGTGCCTTCTACAACTTGCACAATACTCCAACATGTGAGGTAGCAAAGCCTAGTGGGACATCCATATACACCTTTTCTTCACGGTTCCCATGAAGGAACACATTTTTGACATCGAACGGGTGGAGTGGCCAATCTAAATTTGCAGAGATTGACAACAATAACCATGATTGTATTTAATTTTTCCATGGTGAAAACGTTCCCTGATAGTCAATGCCATATATTGCGTATATCCTTTTGCGACAAGCCTTGCCTTCTATTAATTTATTGTTCCATCTGCCTTGTTTTTAATAGAGAATACCCATTTACATCCTATTGCTTTCTTCCCTTTTGGTAGTGGCATGATCTTCCATGTTTCATTCTTTTGTAAAGTTGCCATTTCTTCGATTATTGCTTGATTCCATTTTGGATTACTCAAGGCTTCTTGCACTGTGTTTGGGATGTGTTCAGAAGACAACTTTTGCACAAAGGTCTTGAGTGGCTGTGACAATCTTTGGGTACTGACATGATTAGCAATTGGATATTTAGTTTTCTCCTCTCTATGGTCTGGTGAGTATCGACTTGGTGGCTTGCCACGGTTACACCTAGGAGGTAATTTATAGCCAAAAAAAACTATCTTTTATATTATTAATTAAGAGAGAGATTTGGGAACTGTACCTCAGGATTATTCTTAGGAGAATGATTGGTTGATACTGAACCGAGAGGGGGCTGTTCTTGTTCTTGTTCATTATCTATCTCGTTATTCTACCCTACTATTGTGTTTGTGTCTCTAAACCATGGCCAATTCTCCCAATTACAACCATGGTCCATATTCTGCTCTTCACCAATCATCTCCCCCTGAAGAGAAGAATGAGAACCTGGCTCTTGAAAGAAGTATTCAGTTTCTAGAAATGTAACATCCATTGTGATGTAAAGGCGTCTTGTTGCAGGATCATAACATTGGTAGCCCTTCTTATGCTGTGTATAGCCCAGGAATATACAACGGACTGCACATAGATGAAGTTTGGTTCTTTGATTTTTGTGAAGATGAACATAAGCTACGCATCCAAATATCTTTGGTGGAAGCATAAGTATAGACGGGAGAGGCACATGATGGGCGAGAGCTTGTAATGGAGTACTAAAGTTTAACACCCTAGACGACATTCGGTTCAACAAGTAGACAGCAATTGTGACTACATCTGTCCAAAACTGTGGAGGTGCATTTGCTGCTGTTAAGAGGGCCCAAGTTGTTTCCAGGATATGTCTGTTCTTCTTCTCTGCAACACCATTTTGCTGTGGTGTTTGGGAGCACATTGTCTTATGGTATAGCCCACATGCTTGGAAGTACTCCTGCAACTCTTTATTGTCATACTCCCCACCATTGTCAGAACGGAGGATCTGAAGTTTGACAGAGAATTGGGTCTTGATCATATTATGGAAAGAGCGAAAAATCCTTGCTACCTCATTCTTACTTTTCATCAAATATAGCAATGTCATGCGTGTGCAGTCATCCACAAAAATCACAAACCATCTGATGCCTGAAGAAACTGAAACGGGAGCTGGTCCACATATGTCCGAGTGAATTAACATAAATGGTGTCTCACATTTTTTGAATTTATTGGATAGGAAACTTGATGACTTTTAGCTAAAATGCAGGTTTTACATTTTAACATTGTATTGTTTGAGTTGGAAAACAAACTAGGAAATAAATGTCTTAAGTAGGAGAATGACGGGTGTCCCAAGCGGTGATGCCACAACCAGATATCATGTTCTTTGTTACCAAGATGACGAGCATTGTTCGCCTGACCAACACTGAAGTCATCAATGTAGTACAACCCCCCTTGTTTAAGTACTACAACCAATAATCTCCTTAGTTAGAATATCCTGAAACAAGCAAATTTTAGGATTGATTAGTGGGCAGCAGTTCAAATCTCAGTAACTTGTCCTACCAATAATAATTTATTGGAAAGAGTTGGAACAAGTAGAGTGTTTGATAAAGAAAAAGAGGATGACAGTGCCACTTCTCCAGCCCCAGTAACTGGATATTTTTCACTGTTTGCATTGGTTATGCATGTGATCCATTGTGGTTGAGTCGTTTCAATAAAGTCTTGTGGATCAAATGTCATGTGTTTAGTTGCCCCAGAATCAATAATCCAACCGTGGTTACTTGATTCATTCTGGGCCAGGGAATAATTTGCTGCTGCTGGTGAAAAATCCTCTTGAGATATAAGGGAAAGGTGAGGTTTGATGGAAGAAAAAGAAGAGCACTCAGCACTGACAAGTGTAGCACGACCACTTTCACGCTTTTTCTTTGTCTTGAGTTCATGCCACTAGTCCGGATATCCATGGAGCTTGAAACAGGTTTCCTTAGTATGTTTCATATTCCCACAGTGTACAACCACCTCCCCCAGCTTGTGTTTTTGATTTCATGCCTAGCTTCCCATCTGTTACCATCTGAAGAGAAGGTTGCTGTTGTGATTTTTGTCCTCCTTTTGATATCAAGGCCATGCTGGAAATGGTATCTGCTTTTGATAACATCACCATTTGTCTCAGATCTTCTCATCGGACATGCGTATATGTCTGTTCGATTGTTGGAAAAGGGTGAAGTTGAAGCACATCAGCTTGAATCTTGTCCAAGCGATTATCAAGTCCGTCCAAGAAAGTATAAACTCTATCTTCCTGTATAATAGAGTAATATTTCTGTATATCAACTTCACACTTCATGGGATTTAGACGCTGAAAATCAATCTCTCTCCAAAGACCTTGAAGAGTGTTGTAATATGTCTCAATTGATCCTTCCCCCTGTTTGAGTCTTGTCACCCTTCTCTTGAGATCATAGACTTGTGAGGTGTCGGAGCCATTAAAATACGTTGTGGCAATAGCATCCCATACTGCCTTAGCCATTGGAAATGATATAATTTCCAATTAGTTTTTGATCCATGGAGTTGATTAACCATCCTTTACCACTGCATTTTCAATTCTCCACTTTCTGAAAGTAGGATCTGTCTCTGTCTCTGTAGGTTGTTGAAGATCTCCATTTATGTATCCCAACTTGTCTTTACCAGAGATATACATCTCGATAACTTGGGACCAGAGTCCATAATTCGTGTCATTTAACTTGATACCGATTGGTGCAGCAACAGATTCATGAGTTGCTGCAGTTGTTGTCTGACTCAACATCTGTGATAAGGGTTGAAGGATCTGCTTGGGAGTTTTCTATTGGGGAGGTAAGATCTCTCATTTTCTCAATCTTCTAGAATTCTATCTTCTTTCCCTTTCTTTCTATTGGTTCACAGAAAGAATCAGACAGGTCCTAGAGTTGACGCACTGATATCATGTTACAATGATGTATTCTTATTTATTGCTTTTCGGAATATGAGATCATGTTCTTATATCATATACAAGGCTGCTAAGTATTGAAAGTAATAACTATTTACACAGAATTTGGCTAGGATCATGGTGATACATATTTTGTGGAGCTAATGGATTCTATCCTCATGATTTCAGCAATTAATCTCAATGACAGTTCATTCCAACAATTTTTTGGATGAAAGGCTGTTTGGCGATGCTGCACTATAGTAAAGAAAAAAAAAACAAGAGCCCTCGATCACCACCGTCACAAAGACAAGCTAAGGATTAGCAGAGTCACAAGACATGCTGAGAATTAGCAGACTCCTATGATTTCTAGTAGCAAACAATAGTCGAATGGGGCTGACAATAGCTCGCAGCCCTACAATAAGAGTAGTTGTTGATTAATTGAATGGAAGCAGGCAAGAACTCATAAACAATTCTATCAAGTTTAGTCAAGTTTCTTTCAATGGCAAGCTCGCGCCATCCATCATGCAGTTGCAGGAGCAGACATGGGTTAACACACACATATAATATGCTTTCTAAGTCTCGGTCTTTGAATTAGAAGCAAAATCAGAAAACAACAAACCCCAACCAAAGCCAAATCAAACTCAGTCGACATAAATCCGCTCCTCAAAACAGAGAAACCTCTCTATAAGATTCTTCCCCGCTCCCTTGGATGACTGTGTCCCTGTCTTCTCTTCCACTACTGGTCTCTATTTCTCTGCCCTTTTCTTTATTCTAGGCCTTTCACAATTTCACTTTCTCCATGCGGTCAAAAATAGAAAGACGGTGCAAATGCCTTTATAAAAGATCTAGAGAAGTTTAAGTTACTGTTATCATGAGCTTTGGTTAGAAGTTTAAAGATTATTTCACCTGCATAAACTCAGAATTGTGTCCAGCATACATACAAAAACAAAAAAAAAACCTTGTAGTTGTAAAATAAATACTGAAGAGCCATGCATACCTGCTAAGACCGTCGGTGATGCTGGCCTGCTAGGTGGATGTTACACTGTTAGTGAAGGAGTAGAAGGACTGCTTAGTTGGTAACAAAAAAGAAAGGCAATGTGGTGTTTTTTTATAAACCCACCAGGGAGCCTTTCCTGATTACAAAAGAAAAAAAAAAAAAATCCTCCTATTCTATGAAAATAAGGTCGGCCACGTGCACAAGCTTTTTTACCTCTTCGGAAATAAAATGGTAACACAAAAGAAAAGGAAACAACAAATTTTCTATAAATAGCGTGCCTTAATTGAGAGAAAAGGAGGAAAGGATTCTTGGAAATACAAATTTCCTTCCAAACAAGTTTTTTGGGTGGTCGTCGGAACCATCAAAATATAATTCTAACTTAACTATCACAAACAAAATAAATTTGTAATATATATGATCGTGAAAACCAGGTTGAACCTAAAGGAAAATTCATTTCATCTTCCTACAATATACTAAAATAAGAAAGAACGGGGGTTTGAATGAAAAAAATCAAGAAACAATAATTCCAAAAATAATAAATTGATATGTTGTTAAATCAGTTCAAGTGTCCACACATCCATTCCTATAATTCTGTTGGTCATCGAAGTAAAATAAATATGCTTTAATGTCAAGCAAATAAATTTGATATTCCTTAAAGCTGAGGGAAATATATGAGATTACAAGTACATTAATTATAAAAAGCTTTTTAATCAATTTCTTACCATCAAGTGAATGTAATATTGAAAGCAATTTGCATTTATTCGGTAGTAGTCTAGGAATAAAATATGTGCATTTATTCTAAGCAAACGTTCAAAAGCTTGACAATTTAACTTAGTTTATTCTTCCCTAATAAATCAAGATGAGAGTTGCAACTATCAAATTAATTCTTTTGCTTCTTACTCTAATCCCTAATAACAACCACGAATTGAAAAAACAAGAAAGCATACATGCCATCTCAAAACAATTCAATAAGCTTGAATAACAATCAATAACATGATTCTGAACAAGGAAAAATAAATACTTGAATCTGAAAAAATTACAATGATAACGTTACTTCTCACAACTTGCTAATGGAGATGGTGTGTATCCTTTTTGAACCAAATTCAGGAGTTTAATTCATAGTTCTTGGAAAATTGACAAAGCAGAGAAGAAATAAATGTTTTTCGAATGTTGTTTCAGCTATGTTTTGCTCTATTTATCCTCTTCCTTGGCTACATATATAATTTCTTCAGGATTATTAGGCTAATTAGAATTATTCATGATACTTAATTTGTTCATTTTTTTATCTGGTCCTTAAGGTTGGATAAATCTCTCAGAATTTATTTTGAAAACTAACTTTGTTGCTGTCATATCTCTGCCGTAATTCCAACTCTGTTGCAACTTAGACTTTGTTTCTGACTTGGTTTCTTGCAATATTTGACTATCACTGCTGTATTCATTCATTCATTGCATGTTAGAGGCTTGATCTAAATCTTTTTTAGGTCCTAAGGCCCACCGTTTTTTTATCTCAGACTCTCAGTCGTAGTAGAATACTTGACACCGTTAGTTTCCTGATCAGATCAAGAGACCCATCTCATCATTCAAATTGCGTTCGGATTTTGGCCTTCAAAATGATCTTATTTGACTTAGAGTCCTTATCAAAGTTATAGTCCTAAATGCATAGAAGAATTTGGGTTTTTTAATCTCTTGATTTTGATATTTGAAACTCAAGATATTCCTGTTTGAATATCTAGTGTGAAATTAAAGAATCTTGTTATGAGTAAGATTCTGACTCGAGTTTGCAGGTCTAATTAGAGATCAAAAAAAGATCGGGTTTTTACCCATAATACCTTCCTGGAAAGCTTGACATGTGTAATTCAACTTAGATTCAGCCCACGTTCTCATTTAGGAACATTAACTTGATGAAAAACCTGTCATAAGAAGCTAGGTCTAGAACATAAAATCTAGAATTTCTTATCTTAAGCAATCAGTTCATAGTCTCTTAGACATGCCAAAATCATAAAAATAACTTCCAATAAACTCAAATATTCTCAAAATACATTAAAAATCATAGTGTAAAAGGAGTAAAAACATATGTATATTTTGCACTTATCACTCTTTAAGCAAGGAAGCTCTCTGTTCAAGCAAGGAAGCTCTGTTAAAAGTTTTCAAGCCTCCTTCATCTACGCTTGAAGTCTACAAAGAATGAAGCTTTGTTGGATCAAGCCTAAAACGCCCCACTCGAGTTCAACAATACTTTGAAAACAAATCAAAGGTACTCTTTAAATCATCAAATCACCAAATCTCGTTTTGCAATACACGCCCAAATTCCCATTCTTGCAAAGTATAAATCTTGGCTTGATTCGTCAAATAAATCAAGTCACCATATATCAACTCCAAGGGAAGAATCATAGGATTGTCTTATTCTTTTGAAAAGAATACCTAGATAGAGATTGTACCTGGTTATATATTTAATAAAATCATATATTTGTACACGTGTGCTTGTTTAATTTCAGGTGCTCAAAATTATGTCTACATAGAGATGATGACAAATTGGATGTTGGGCTGGCTAAATTTGTAGTGAGATGTTGATTTGTGATAAAATTTGGAAGGTTTGTGGTGTTTGTTGCAGATAAAAATAGAGAAAAAAAGAAGAGATGGGAGAGAGAGAGGAGGGTCCTTTCATTCCTTTTCAATGTAATTCACTCGATATATATCGAGAAAATATTTGTGTTGGTGTTTACTGATTGATACTGCGAGGGTATATTCAATCAAAAACATTTACTGCAATTTACTAACAAAAATATTCTATTAGTGTATTCATTTGTGTTTGTCAATTTTCTGATTGTGTTAATAGTTAGGAGATGATAGAAGAAAACACATAGATTTAACCGAATAAACCCTATTAAAGTTGGATTTTCAAATCAATTTATCCAAAACTTCACTTTATAACACCGCTTTTGATATCTTATCAAATAGAGAATCAAAAGATCCTATCTCTCTTATTCTTAGAACACTTCTCTATTTGAAATTCCATATCCATAAAAATCCATCTCACACACCCATATTAGCTACAGAGGAAACTTGATCTTCAGGTAGACTATATAGTCTAGGAAATTGAACTACAAGACAAGAATCTATCAGCCAAACATCATGCCAGAAGTGTTGACCTCATAGCTTAGCCTTATTGTTGATCGTTTTAATAGAGTAGTGTAGTAACTATATTTATCTGTGGAAGCCTAAGTCTGTCTTGTTTAATTACTTTGTTTTCGCTATTTTTTTTTAAAAAACTTTTATGCACTGACCATCATGTTGGAGTCTTCTGATCAAGAAGTTAAAAATGATATAGTCCATCTTCAAGTTTAGTTTCTCATTATATCTTCCTAATTTAACATAAAAAATGAGAAAACTATAAAGAAAACTCCTACTGTCATGACTAACTCTTTCAACTTGTCTCAAGGTGTACACACCACAAAGATATCTTTTAATGATAAAGACTTGTTGCTTGGATCAAAACTCGATAAACAATTTTTTTCTATTAAAAGATGTGTCAATGAAAAGATGGTGAATTGTATCTTGGTAGATGATGATTCAACTATTAATATACTACCTTTTAAGATTATAAATGAGCTCGGGATTCATATTTATGTTTATATATAAAAAATAATGTTGTTTTGACCCACACACATAAAATTGAGGTTAATCCAAGTTGATCTGGGATGGATCAAAAATTTTGACACAAATTTTATCCCGGGTTAACTCCCGAGCCGGGTCTAATGAGTCTAATGAGGATTGTTTGGAAAAAGATTACGGAAAACCACCGGTATATATAAGGAAATCACTAGGAAATTACTTAATGGTTGTGTTTAAAAATCAAAATGGCACATAACAAGTCAAGCATCCGCTTTCACGACCTATCTTGGCCAGTAATGCTATAATGAAGAGAGAGTGGTATATCCACTTTCTCATTAATTACAACAAAAATAAACAACTAGTCAATACGGTCCACACAAATTGTTTGGTGAGGTTACATGCCAACAAAACTAATTGGAATATTTTTAATGTTGGTAAAACTGTTAAATGCTGTAATGAGCTAACATTATGTTTTCTTGATTTTGAGATAAAGAAAAACATTATATTTAGAAAAGTTTCAGATTAATTAAATAGGTTATGAAAAAATAATTGCTTAGTGGTATAGATCATGAAAAATATGATTGCTTAGTGGTTGTTTAAATGGTATAAGAAGTATTAGGTTAACAATTAGATAATAAAGTTAGAAGTTGTTAGTTTAAGTATTTTTACAGGGGCTACTGTTTGATCCAAAAAATGATTTGAATAGATACAGTTTTTTATCCAAATTTTATACATAGGAAAAGCTTGTTTCTCTCTGGTTTTTAATACCATAAACGGTGCATTAATCCAGTTTTTTATAGAAATAGCTATGATGAAAGTGGTAAAGAATACGTGGACTATATATATGTCAATAATGCCCAGAAATGATTTCGGGAATTATTATAAATTGCTATCTGGATATATATATATAATATATATATATATATATTATATATATATATATATGTATGTATATATGTATGTATGTATGTATGTATATGTATATATAATAGAATTCTGAATGTTCTAAGCTATGATTAGTTTTATCAGGTAGCATGCAGTTAACAAATTATTGTAGTTGAGTCTTGGAGGGATTTTAACGGGTTATATGCTTGCGAATAGGTTTTTTTGAGCTAAGATTTCAGACCTCAGCTACTTTAAGCAAAGATAGTAAGTAAATATCTCACACACTATTATTTTTAAATAGAATAGATATTTTTCTGAATTTTGCATTTTTCATCTACTAAATGTATTACATTCTATCAAAAAAAAGAAGAAAAAAAGATCAAGCAATGGCTGTGTTTAGATTGATTTGCTTATATGCGATATTTGTGAATGTATGATATAGAATTTCTGTAAGAATGTTTTATAAACTGATTTATGAAAGAAAACGAAAGATGCGTCTTTAATGTCTCCATTCTGCACATGTAAATCATTACGTTTCATTCTTCATGACCAGGCAAAGTATAGAGAAGTTAGTAGCAACGAGCAAGAACCCTGAGCTCACAAACCACAGCGATATCAGAAATGCGAGGAATCATTAGCAAAAGTAAAAACAAATAATGACATAAGCAAGTGTCGGTCAAGTAATATACATAGACATCAAAATGCATAGACATTTATTTTTACTTCCTCCAGAGTATAGAAGTTTACTTGGCCACCCTTCTGTCTAAAAATTGTAGCTACGAGCTTCATGGTTAATTTTCTTGAACTGGAAGAATCTTCATTTATGGCTATGTTCCAAGATATATAAGTGAATTAGATGCAAACCAGGGGAGTCTCTGAAAACATTACAATAGCATTTACTCTGAATATGAACACCTCTATGCAGGTGTTGTAATTGACAAAGAAAAGAAGAGAAATCATTTCAATTTATGAAAATGCAATGAGTTAACCTTATCTCACACTGCAATATATACTCTACAGTATTCATGTATGAAAACATTTGAATGGGGATAAAGAAAATAATTCATCAAACAATATGAGGGTTGTTTGGAAAAAGATTATGGAAGACCACCAGTATCAGTGTTGTTTGGAAAAATAATTCTGTAATTGACTTTTGTAACTTGTCAGGTAACCACAGGTAACTTGTGTGGACCTCCATTGTGAAACAATTGTAGTGAGGAAGCAGTGCCATCCCAGCCAGTGCCTAATGATGAACAAGGAGATGATGGTTTCATAGACATTTGAGTTTTTTCTACATCAGTTTCGGTGTATGTTTATCAATTGTGGTGATAATGATTGCAACAGTTCTCTACATCAATCCATATTGGCGACGCAGGTGGTTCTACTTCATCGAAGACTACATAGATACTTGCCGCTATTTTGTGGCGGCTAGTTTTCGCAAGTTCTCCAACTTCAGAAGGTGAATTTGTTACTAGGGAGACGGTCGTTCCTAGTTTGTGATGATTGTTTGTCCTGAATGTCTAGCTATTTGGGCTAAATATAATGATTGTTCTTCATTTGTAGTGTACTATCTCTAAGCTCAACCTTTCTATTTGAATAGTTATTTGGGCTAAATATATAAGTTGGACTTGTCATTCCTAAATCATTAGGAAGGGAACTGATTTGGATTGGTCATTAACTCGGCTGTGATTACTCTTTCAACTCTCAAGACTTGTCTGAAAATAAACTGCCAAAACCACTACTAAGTAGAAACAAAATATTCTATGCATTGTTTCAAGGGCGACCCCACCTCAGTTATTCAATCAAAGCATTGAAATCGGAGCAAGATGATCCACCTTGTTCAACAGCCTTCCTGGTCGTTTCTCCTAGCTTCTTTGCTCTGCTTCTTCACCCATCATAATTTGAGTGATTGCCTTCTCTACAGCTTCACTTTTAACATGATCTCCATGCACTCTACGCCATTCCCTTAACTCCAGTTTTTAAAACATCAGTCACCAACTTTTCATTATAGAATTGCTCGTCAAATATTGGCCTTTTGCCTCAAGAGTTTGAGTTCCATCCTCAATGAGTCACAAAGGCACCTATGCTTCATGATAAAAGAAATCAAAACTTGGAGTACCATTCCTCTGATAATTAGCCCTTTGCCTTCCATTCTTTCCTCAAATCCTTCAGGAAGACAATCTTCCTTGTCTTATGGACTCTTTTTGTTTCTTCTAACTACCTAGATAAATTGATGCCCAGAAGCTTCGAGATCTGTTGCAATCTCCTTAAGCTGAGAGGCAATGAAGTTTGCCATGCTTCCAAAGCAAATATAAACAACTGAATTTGGTTTCTTTGAGTCGAGCCACTTCAAACACTCATGTTGAGCGATTGAGGCTTCTTTTCCTCTTCCTGCTTTATCTTCAATGTCTCTATTGCATAGGGAAACCGGGCCTACGTTAATCCACGCCCTCTTTAATTGACCCAACAAGACTATATCCTAACCATACAGATTCCTCTTCTACAGATTATTGGATCACTTTATGCAAAGCAGAGGGAATGATTTCTGGAAAAAGAGTGTCTATTGGGAACTTACAGTAGATTTCGTTGGAACTCTTGTCTCAGGACAATGGCATAGCTTCTTGAATCTCTGTTTCTAATCGGAACAGGGGAGCAACGAGAAGCTTGGAGTGGTCGCAGATTGTCTTTCTTTTGTAGGGAATTCCGACCGGTGATGTACTGATATTTGCTCTTGGGAGGGCAAGCACACTGACACAATATTTAACGTGGTTCGGCAAACCGCCTACATCCACGGGAGAAGCCATTTGATTATATAGGGAGAGAACAAGATTTACAACAATAGAGGAGGAGGAATTATTCCCTCTTTAGCAACTCTCAACCTCACTCTATTTCTCTCTTCTCAGTGCTGCAATGGCAGCTACTGCTGGCTGCCTTGGCAGACCCACTCTTCTCCTACATTTCTCAACATCTTTCTTTCTCTCTCAACTCTCTCTCATTTTGCTCTCTACACTTAGTGCCTATTTATAGCAGGAATGGTGGCTTCTCTTCTTCTTTCCAGCAGCTGCAGCTGCAGTCAATGGTGGCTGCCATCTTCTTCAACAAAGGCTGCTGGTCAATGGTAATGTTAGGCACATTAAATGGCAACACACCTAACAAACCTAACAATCACCCCCTTTGACATTTATATGGGCAATTGTCCTCTTGCTTCTTCAGCACAATCTTGCATCCTGCAGCTCTTCCAAGCTTACCATTCCAAGAGCGTCTCCGGCCAAGTTTACAGGTACTCGCCAAACCTTTCAATCACCAGAGTTAACTAAGCACCCCTTTGCTCACTCCAAAGGATCACTTCAACCAGATGGTTTGTTACATCTCATCTGAAGAGTGTTTAATGTTTGTCTCTGGAACAACATTCCCTTCAAGCATATCAACCATGCTTGGCCCGGAATGATTTATCAAGCCTTACATCAAGGCTTACAACACCCCCTCAAACGGAAATTTCCATTTCCAAGTGCGACAGTCATTATCTGAGTATCTCAATATGATCACTAGCTCACCACTCTTCCAAGAGTCTACTCATCCAGGAGTTGCGTCTACCATCTGTTCCTCCTTAGGAACCACGCCTTACTTCTCCATGAGTCTCCCACTCTTAGTCTCAAGAGTCCGGGTAGCTATCCACCTTTAACCATGGGGGCAGCCCATTAAAGGTTGATCTATATTTGTCTTCATACTCTGAGTATTACAATGCCTTCACCGAGCTCACCACCTTGACAAGAGTCAACTTGTTCCTGGAACCTGCGCATGCCCTCTGCTCCTTCATAGCAGTCGCGTCTTAATGCTCCACAAGTCACCCACTTATTGTCCAAGGCAAATGTCTTCTAGCTCATTGATCTTTAGCATGGGGGCAATATCCATGAAAGTCAATCCTGCATTTGTCTTCATACTCATCATAGCCACTTCATTGGCTATACACTTGTCCACTCATATCTGGCCATCACATCGGCTCTGGGGCGTTCTGAATTGGGGCTTCTATCCTGGCCCTCACACCTTCTCCTCAGGTGTCTCCGCTCGTCGTCATGTGGCGGTCTAAATCTGGGCTCATATCATGGCCCTCACACCTTTCATCTGAGGTGTCTCTGCCTGTTGTCATGAGACGACCTGATCTTGGACTCATATCATGGTCCTCACACCTTCTGTCTGAGGTGTCTCCACCTGTCGTCATGAGACGGTCTGATCTTGGACTCATACCATGGTCCTCACACCTTCTATCTGAGGTGTCTCTGCCTGTCGTCATGGGGCGGTCTGAACCAAGTCTCTAATCTTGGCCCACACACCTTCCAGCTGAGGTGTCTATACTCGTCATTATGAGACGGCCACATCCTCCTTCATAGGGGATGTCTCTAGTGGCTCCAAGATTCTCTACCACCATGTGGACTTGGGAGAGATCACTACCACTGATCACATAGAAAAAGAAAGTTGCGGTGCACTCTTCACAGTTTTCCATCTCATTTTCTATGTTTGGAGCTTCTATCCCTTTCTGCTTGATAACTCCACCCACACCAACTCTCTTTGGTGTCTTCGCCTTTCATCATAGGCGTTCGCACCCCCTCAATTAGGTGCTTCTGCAACAGCTCATCTTTCCATCCTTGCATGCACTGGAAAGGTCCTCGCTTGTTGCCTTCATCAAGAGCACAAAAGACTTCTTGTTGTACAACTTTTTCACACAGTCTCTGCTCTGAGCTTCATCTGGGAACTCTTCTTCTCCTTGCACCTATTGTCTCATAACAGTACCTCGTTGGATCCTCCGGGTACTCCTGCACAATCTCCGTGTGCTCTCGTGCAATTCCGGTTCTCCAGATTTCTCCCTATTCTTTGCTTTTATGTTTGACAGCAGCTCATCCCGTCACAACATCTGTCCAAGTCAAAATAGGGTGCCAATCTTTATCCCCTTGCTGTATTTCTCTTCCATTATCAGGGTCTTCATCAATTCTCCCTTCAAGAAATCACAGTCACCAAATCTAACTTCTTTGGAGAAATCACCACTCCATCAGATCCTTGATCATACGGAACCCAATTGTTCCCCTTGTGCCGTCATCCTGCTAGTCTTCAACAGTTTCATAACAAACTGTCACATATACAAAAATAGTACTGTGTGGATGATCCTTCAACTAAGCAAGTTCCCAGGAAAGATTTGGAGGGGTCACACTGGTCCTGCTTAAAACCCAATCTCCTAGACAGAACTTCTTAGAACGTATATATCCACCGTACTGCCTTTTTGTATATACAACCATTTGCTAGCTTTGTTGCGGCTTTCCTTTACAAGTGATCTGGGGTATCCTGGTTTTATACCTGATTTCTCAACATCTGGCGAGACTACCAGTGCTTAGATTCGACAAGATTGGTCCTCGTCAATTTTCACTCTACACCTCAAATCGTCCACATCTCGGGTGTCCTGAGTGTCCCAATTTTGCCTTCCATCAAGGCATTAAAATTTTCCCATTTAACAGTTCAGCACATGTAATTGGGTAAACATGTGCACCTTCTTCTTCTTCATCTCCATCGACCACCAGGATGACCTTCAGATGCCTCCTGATCGGGCAATCTCTCTTCAATAATTCACCACTGCCATTTTCGGTCTCGAATCTCAACGATCGGACCATACCATTGCATCCGGAATGATCAAATTAGCTGGAAACATGTCTTGAATCGTCCAAATCGCACTTCAGACGGCTAAGTTTTGATCAAAACAATTCTGGCCTGATCAACGGCTCAGATTCAATTTCAGATCCGGTTGCACGTAGGATCAGCTCCACTGGATCCTATCCCTCGGCTCGCGGCTCGACTCAGCTCCAATTAGACTCGACTCACTCGGCTCGTCGTGGCTCGGCTCGCGGCTGATGACGTGGCAGGTGGGTCCCCCTATGCTGACATGGATGTTGACTAGTCAATTCCTTGCTGACTGTGTACTCTGATGCCATCCTTGCATCATGCTGATGTCATCCTTTGCATAGTACTGTTCATGGCACTGTCACTGTTCATGTCTACTGTTCACATGGGTCGGGTCAACTCATCCGGGTGAAGAAGACACGTGGGGCGCGTCTGCGCGCGTGGCCCGCCACCTCACCGGAGAGTGATGGAGAGTGCGGCCATGTCCGACGTCCGATTTTGACGCCGTTTTCACCAGTGGCTTCGTCTCGGCCTCCTCTACACAGTGGGATTGTCAAAACAACATTTTGACAACTTTCATTTTTGAGCAAAAAATCAAACACCACTTAAACCATCAGCTCTGATACCAATTGTAGGGAATTCCGACCGGTGATGTACTGATATTTGCTCTTGGGAGGGCAAGCACACTGACACAATATTTAACGTGGTTCGGCAAACCGCCTACATCCACGGGAGAAGCCATTTGATTATATAGGGAGAGAACAAGATTTACAACAATAGAGGAGGAGGAATTATTCCCTCTTTAGCAACTCTCAACCTCACTCTATTTCTCTCTTCTCAGTGCTGCAATGGCAGCTACTGCTGGCTGCCTTGGCAGCCCACTCTCTCCTACATTTCTCACATCTTTCTTTCTCTCAACTCTCTCTCATTTTGCTCTCTACACTTAGTGCCTATTTATAGCAGGAATGGTGGCTTCTCTTCTTCTTTCCAGCAGCTGCAGCTGCAGTCAATGGTGGCTGCCATCTTCTTCAACAAAGGCTGCTGGTCAATGGTAATGTTAGGCACATTAAATGGCAACACACCTAACAAACCTAACATCTTTTGCTTATGAGGCTGCCTGTGGAAACACTGAAGATTTGCCCGCAGCTTGTAGGAATCTGTGGCAAGTTGATTCTTGAGAGAACCAATTAGAAGAGAATCCAATTGATGAGCTAGGGTGGCAGTGGCCATCCCAGCTAACATAAAGAGTACGTAGAATAACAGAGGGATGGTGGGAAGAAGACGAGAGAAAGAGAAGAGGGAACAGAGGGGAAAACACGATAATTGAATTGCCATAAGTTGTTACAAATATAGTAGTAGGAAGTAGATTCTAGAGAATTTGCTAGCTTAGTTACACGAGTCTTTCGCAATAGTAACAACTACCAGAAATGAAAAACAAGACTGGCGTGGCCGTGGTTATATTTAAACGGTGCGTGTAAGCTAAGGGCATTGACATTTGCTTGGTGGATCATTTACTCAGTGATGGCTGATGTATCACGGTTAAGTGATGCAAATTCACCTCGAGGATCAGCTGCAGCAGCTATTGCAGAGCTGTGAATCCAAAATAAATTAATAAGTTATGTATTTGCTACTCATCAAACAAAAAGAAACAACTGACACTGTTGAAATTGAAAGGCAACAACTTTTAAATGAGAGAAAGGAGCAGCCTGTCACCTTTCAGTAGGCGTTTAATCTTCAAACAACAGCTGTCTTTTGGTTTGTGATTGCAAAGGACCAACCATATATGGTTGCATTGGGGACACTTGTGGCTGTTGTGAGAAATTAACACTAGTTTTAGACGGAGGAACAGGTGATGGTGTTGTTGGGTCCAGTGGAAAGGCAACTTTACAGGATGATGAAGCTGCTTGATCATTAAGAGGAATATCAACAACGTGCAGCTCTGGTTCAGCAGGCAGGTGTGGAGCTTCAGCAGTTACAATGTCGTCAAAGACATTGGTAACAATGATGTCACAAAAGTTGACAGCAGAGCTAAAAGCGCCAAATCTCAGCTGGAAAATCTTGTCCTTGTTTAAATTTTCAATCACGGGAGGTGGGATGTAATCAATGAACCCCCTTGTCATAGAGATAGCGGTGGGCAGAGAAGCCAAAGAAGTTTTCAGCAGTTTTTCCAACCATTAGAAATGTTGCAACATCATTGCCATCAGTCACAATACAATCTAGTTTCCCAAGAAAAATAATCAACCCTAATCAGAAGAAAATGTATAATCTAGTTTGGGACATGAAAGATAAATAAACATAAGGCATTATTAGTTCAGGAAAATCCATAAAATGTTTAGAAGTTAGATAAATAAACATAAGGCATTATTAAAAAGATGCAAAGAAAATGTATAATCTAGTTTGGGACATGGAAAGCAATAGAAAAGAGCTCCTAACCATGGAACCACCGTTATTTCATCGTGTCCAATACATCTAAAAATTATGCCTTTGTCAGAAAATGATTTTGTGCATAGGGAGCAACTTTGATACCACCATCCTCTATGAAGATCATATCAGCTATCAAAGCTTTGCATGTAAATCTTTCGCTCTACACATTACTAAGAAAAAATATAGTTTGATGTGTATTTATAAAGAGCAGAGTAAACGTTGTCGCACCCGACATCGCGGCGGCCTTAAAAATTATTAAATCTTTGGAAAAAACTGATTTCTGGCATCTTATTCTTTAATGGAGAATTGTTTTGTTTAAGGAGTCGCCACCTAGTATTATGGTCACTAGGAACCCTAACTGGTCAACAGAGATTCTATGGTTCGGGACTGGTTACGTAGAAGGGAAGATATTATCACCCCTTAAACGTCCTGCCTGAGGCAGGCTGCATTGCTGATTTCGTCTAAAATTGCTAAATGTTTATTAGTTTATGCTATGATAATTTGCTTATAATATTCCTGACTCTAGCGGCAGTGAATATTCAACTACGGATATTTCCAACTCTAGCGTTGGTAAATATTACGTAGCTAGAAAATAAATTAAATCAATATTTTTTTTTATTCCTGACTCTGGCACCAGTGAATAAATAAATAATAATACATTTATTTGTACGCATGCACATATTTTTTATTTTTCTAGCTAAATAAAATAAAATACAATGAATAAAAAATAATATAAATTTAAACCGATATTTTTATTCCTGACTCTAACGTCAGTGAATAAACCAATAAATTTACATTATTTTTATTCATCCAAATAAAATAAAATACAACGAATAAAAATAATATAAATTTAAACCGGTATTCTTATTCCTAACTCTGGCGTTAGTGAATAAACCAATAAATTTTCATTATTTTTATTTATGCATACACATTTTTTTTTCTCTACCTCTTTTTTTTATTTTTCTGTTTTTTTATTTTATTTTTTGGGCTGGACTGGGCCGGGCCCAGCCCAACATAGCATTTTTGGGCTGGGCCCAGCTCAGCCCACATGGGCTGGGCTAAGCCTGGCTGGGCTCAGCAGCACGCGTGCTGCTGCACTGTGCAAGAGAATTAAAATTCACTTGCACAGTGCATAAGGCATTTGAAATAAATGCAGAAGAAGAAACCACTTACCTGGTCTGTTGGAATTGATGGAAACGATGGCGAAGCTCTGGCTGGCCGGCACTGCTTGCTCTCCTCTGCTCCTTCTTCTGCTTTCCTTTACTTTCTCTTCAAGTTCTGGAAACGCTGAAGGCAGTGGCAGCGATCTCGTGACTTTCCTCTGCTTGTGTTTTTGGTCTGTGTGTCTCCTGGGTTTTCCAGTCGAGAGGATGATGAAGAGGCCGGCCTGATGGGAACTTGTTTTTGATTCAGGGTTTTTGTTGTTTGCAGGGACGAAGGCAATGAGGGCTAATACTCGTCTCTATGTTTTGCTGTTCTCTGTGTCTCTGTGTATTTGTTTCTGCGCCTCTCTATTTTTCCCCTGTTTTTCTCCTTCTCTTTGCGAATTTGTGCCTTTTTTTACTCTGTATTTCTGCTCTGTATTTTTTAGCTCTTTCTCTTCCCCTCCATTGTGTTTTCTTCGTCCTGCCTTTTATAAGGCCAGAGACCTTCAAAAAACCATCACCTCCACCTACGGGATTGTGGCAATCGTGGCAGAAGACATGGTCACGATTTGGATCGGATGCACTGGGATTTTCCTGTTGAATCGGCTGCCTCCGTGAGAAACGGAAGGGATGAAGAACACAGCTTCCAAACGGTGTCGTTTGTGTGTTTGAAGCACCTTTTCACTTTGGTCCCTGCTTTCTTTGGAAATTTTGATAGTTGGACCTCAATTAAAATCCCTTTTAATTTTACGCTTGTATTAATTTCAATTAAGTCCCTGAATTAATTAATCAAATCACAGTTTAATTAAGTCTACAAACTTATTAATTCTTCTAATTTTGCCCCTTTTTGATTAATTTCAATTAAGTCCCTGAATTTATTTAATTAATTGAATCAAAGTTTAATTAAGTCCACAAACTTATTAATTCTTCTAATTTCATTAATTAAACTAATCCAAATTTTAAATAAATTTCCAAACTTATTAATTCTTCAATTTCTAACCAAATTATTCTCAAATTTGATAATTTAATCCCAAAACTTCAAAATTTGTTGTCTTAACCCCATTTTAATTTTTATTATTTGTTCAAAATTGGGTTATGACAAACGTTGAATAAAAGATGAAGCGTCGAAAGAATAGTTGAGATTATTGTTGACGTATTTTGTGCTGATATGGATTCAGTCAAAGAATTTCTTCGATAGTATTCATGTTTTTATTTATTTGTTGTTTGATGGATCTAACGACATTCATGGAAGTAAGGAGTTGATGAACCTCAACTAGCAGATAATTATAGCTGAGAATAAAAGTAGTTTTATGTTAAAAGAAAAAATAATAATTTAAGAACATAAGCGAGACAAAAAGAAAAGATAAAGAGCTAGCTTATTAGTACATATACCTCAAGAAGTTCTGGGTTGAAATACCATAAGGAGGCAACAGTGCTAGTGAGGTTTGGTTTTTCTAGGAGTAAACGGAAATAAATTGATTAAAATTATTTGAAAATAAGCTAAATGATAATGGGAGAAGGCATGATAGCTAGGTTAGAAAAATATATAAAAACATAAAATTAATTTTTTAGATTATCAAAAACTTTTTATAGAATCCGTTGATTTGATAGTAATCTCTTTCAATGGTAGAAGTAGCAAACAACTACCTGCATTTGAAGTGCGAAATGCATTGAGTCCCATCAAGAATAAATTGCATTTTTAATTTTACTAAATAATTTTTTTAGCTATGGTTGATTCAAACGTAGAAGTAACTACGCAAATAAACAAAAATATATCCTTGCCTTTAGCATAGCTAAGCCCTGTATTACGTTACCCAATGGAATCATGATGAAAAACTATTATAAATGAGATAACATTAAAATTGAGCGCAAAAAAAAAACAAAGTATAAAAGCTAACAAATGGTTTATTAGCTATTGTCGGGTAGTTTTAGAAAGTTTCATAGGGAAAAATTTTTATTTTACAATTAATTCATTCCTATAAAATATAAAATATATTATAATTATAACGATAGTTATATTATAATTAGAAAATCTAAGTCAATTCTTGGTTTAGTTGTATCACACATTGCTGTCATCTTTGTAATAAATAAAATAAAATGAAGATATTTTACAAATAATTCATTCAACCATAGCCTGTGTGTCATGTTATTTCTTAAACCTACACCACTGCCATGTGTGTTGCAAAGGGTTAAAATAAAAACATGGACGTAGCAGAAGCTTTGTTTTTTTAGAATATTAAAAGGCTATTTACTAGAAAAAGAAAAGGAAACATTTGATGATACCAAAAGGATAATAATTAAGTTTTTTTTCGGATTCAATTGTAAAAACAATTGTCAATTTTAGATTAAAGCTTGTAAAAATTAAAGGGTGAAGATAAGGAAGTCTATTGTTTTTTATTTAGTACATGGAACCTTGTGGACATCCTTTTGAGGATCTAATTGAACAAATTTAAGAATTAAGAGCTGAAATCAAAAGGGGAATATATGAACTAATTTAGTTTAGAATTGTCAAAATAATGTTGTTTTATTTAAATAAAATGATATGTTTTGACAAAAATAGAATGTTTTGATTCAATACAACATTGTCCTCGTTAACGCCAAGTTAAAAGAAAACAAAAGCTAGGTAATATGTGATTTGACAGTGTTCATTGTCCCTTTTTCAGCCTCATAAAAGCTGACCGAGAGATCCCTTTTTCAAAGCCATTTAATGCATCTCCCACCCCTTTTTCAGAGCCATATATGTGGACTTCGGCCTTGAGCCCAATAAGCATAACTTATGTGGCCTAGCCCACCTCAACCTTATGAGCATGTTTGGCATGCCTGATTTTTACCAAAGAAGAAATGTCTTTTTCCCCCTTAAGACATGTTTATCAAATACAATCTTAAAGCATTTTTAATGTCTCTGACTTTTAGATAAATGTGTGTTTAGCAAACACGCTTAACTGTTTTTTTTTTAGCCTTAGTTTGTTCATTATTTTAGTGTCTAGCCAAACATGCTCTATATAATCTCAAAAAAATTCTAAGAACAAAAATTTTAGCATTTTAAAATTATTTGCAAGTCCCTTACATGTCTCCCAACAATTTCACTTAATATTAAGATGTAAACTTACACTATAAATACTAACTCGATATTAAAAATGCTTGTTTTTCTCTAAAATTTTGAAAAAATTAAAAAAAAACTAAAAAAACATTATTTCAAAAATACAAAAATATATTTTTGTTTGTTTGCATACACCAATTCCTAATGTTTTCATGCATAATTTATAAAAAGCAGAAAAAATTGCATCATTATCATATTTAAAAAGAGTTTGACTAAAATTTTAAAAATACCACATAAATTAAATTTTGTAATTGATATTCAACTTTATAACATAATGTGTACTTTCGATATTAAATTAAACAAATTAATAAAAATGAATGTATGAATTAGTTATATATAGATTTTATTATTTTACCTATAAGAATACGAATGAGTGCGTGTAACAGTCCCAATTATTTTGTTCCATCAATGTAAAAAGATCACAATATATGCTTTTAAAATTGAGGGTAATGTTTTTTCAGGTCCCGCAAAGATTGCCATTTACTCGAAGAATTAAAATGGACTCCATTTTATGCGAATAAAGGTCTAATTAAATCATATCATTCATGAATTAACAATTAGTAGATGGTTATAAGAAACTATTCATGTTTTAAAGGTAAATCAAATGGAAATATATGCAACAGTATTTACACAAAATAACATGCTTCAAGTCTAGCTGAGAGTTTTTATACACATAAAGTTTACACAAAATAATATGCTTCAAGTCTATCTGAGAGTTTTTATACACGTAGAAGATTATACAAAATATATAGCTTATAACATGTACTAGTTAATACTAATATGCTTAAGGTTAATTTGTACTTAAGTTTAACAAAAACAGAGTCCTAAAACTAATGAGCTCTCTTGGTATTAGAAGGACCTGTTATAAAAACTTCATATAGATGCAATTATATTGGTACAAGTTACATATCTTTAATTGGATACTCTTATCTTCTTACATGAACTCATAACTTTGTTTAATTGGATTCACTAAGTCTTCAACTTTGCATGGTACAACCTAAATAATTTTGATCAATTATACTTATCAATTTCCTCCATGTCATCCAAACATGGTACAATTGTACTTATCAATTGTACCCTTTACAAATTGAGTCTTATTGATCATTCGTGAGTGTCCCAACATGGACACCGTTAGCTTACTCGTATTAATTATTTCCCGGCAATCCTAACACGAATATCATTAGCCGAAACTAATCTTATTAATCGTTCCCGATAGTCCTAACACGAATGTCATTAGCCGAGACTAATTTTATAATTTATTTTCCAGCAAATCCTACCACAGATATCATTAGTCAAAACTAATCTCATAATTCATTTCTCAACGCTTCTATCATGGATGCCATTAGTTGAAGCTAATGTCATAATTACTTTCCCAGCAAATCCTACCATGAATGTTGTTAGCCAAAGTTAATCTGATAAATATAACAGACTTTATTTATATTATAGAATAGGATTCTAATATAGGATGTTGTAATCATTACAGTTACTCATGTATCTATCAGAATAGGATTCTAATATAGGATGTTGTAATCATTACAGTTACTACAGTGTTCTACTGCCTCTATATAAATAGGAAGGTTGGCTAAGGCACAACCCAACACATTCTATTATTCTCAACTTGGTATCAGAGCAACAAAACCCTAAAATAAATAAATTAAACCTAATTTTCTCATAGCCTCCCAACCTCCCTTTTTCAATGGAACAGCCACCACATACATCTTCAAATTCTGCAGCACCAGCAGTCCAGCTTTCTTCTTCTCCGACAGTGCAGCCCTCTTCTCTTGCAGCGCCTCCTCTGCTTTCCTCTACTACGTCACCGCCTGGATTCTCCTCTGCCATGGCTGGTGAACGCCTCCTCTTGCAGCCCACGTTTGCTGCCTCTACTGCCGCAAGCATTATCTCTCTTTCTCACACTCATCAAGTCATCTCCCTCAAATTAACAAACACCAATTATTTATATTGGCGTATGCAAATGCTACCTTATCTCCTAGGCCAAGGAGTTTTTGGTTTTGTTGATGGCTCCAACACATGTCCATCAACACATGTTCTTGCCCATGATGGTATCTCTCTTCAGGTAAATCCGCTTTTTCAAACCTGGAAACAACAGGACCAACTCATTCTAAGTGCTCTTCTTTCCTCCCTATCTATGGAAGTTTTGCATCTTGTTGTTGGTTGTCAAAGTTCTTGTTCAGAACCGTACCTTGATAATGATAATTTGCATGTTGGTGATGGTAAGGGCCTTCCTATATCTCATCTTGGTCATACAAAAATATATACACCACATCGTTCTTTCACCTTATCTAATGTTCTTTCACAAAAATATATATCTCATCTTGGTTGTCAAAGTTCTTGTTCAGCTTGGGGCACTCTTGAGCGAGCTCTCGCTTCCACCTCTAACTCTCGTATTATGCAACTTCACGGCTCTCTTCAGGATCTTCGACAGGGTGATGAATCAGTAACTCAATTTATGCAAAAAGCGAAGGCCTTATTTGATGAATTGGCCGCTGCTGGTCGGCCAGTTTCACTTGAAGATTTCAATTTATATGTGTTTCGTGGTCTTCGGGGAGAGTTTAAAGACTTAGTTACCAGTCTTATTACCAAGGCTGGACCTTTATCATATGCAGATCTTCACAGCCATCTCCTCACACATGAATTTCTTCACAAATCTTCTGCTTCCATACATGCTCCTCTGCTGCCCACACCCAGCATTCCATCTTTTGCTCTTGTTGCACAGCGCCAGACTTTTGGCAATTTTGGCTGTAGTAAGGGCCACTTCAACGGTGGCTGGCGTCCCAACCAGTCCAACAGCAGAGGCAACCGATTTGCTGGCTCCAGACCTGATCACCGCAGCTTCCAAAACTCCTCCTTCGGTGACAATAGGCAAGGCTCTTGGCAGCGTAATAGGGGGCAGAATCCACGCTGTCAATTGTGTCAGAATTTCGGCCATACAGCTCCCCATTGCCATTAATTCCAGCAACGAGGTTATGGCCAACAAACTACTGCCAACCTGGTGCAGCACAATCTCTCCTCAACCGGTTCTGTTGATTGGTTTCCAGATACTGGTGCCAATCAACACGTCACACCTGATCTTGCCACCTTGACCGCTTCAGAACCGTACCTTGGTAATGATAATTTGCATGTTGGTGATGGTAATGGCCTTCCTATATCTCATCTTGGTCATACAAAAATATATACACCACATCGTTCTTTCACCTTATCTAATGTTCTTCATGTTCCTGCAATCACAAAACCTCTGCTCTCTGTTCAGAAATTTTGTCTTGATAATAATGTTTATTTTGAATTTCACCCTCGTGTGTTTTATGTCAAGGATTTCAACACCCATGAAGTCCTTCTCTCAGGTCAGAGTAAAGATGGTCTCTATGCCCTGACCAACTCTTCCGTCACGTTAGTTCCTCAAGCCTATTGGTCTCCCTGCACTTCTGCCACTGCCGATTTATGGCATCGTCGACTAGGTCATCCTACTTCACGTATCTTTCAATTGTTAATCTCGAAAAATAAGATTATTTGTAACAACAAACGTCTTAATTTTCAATATCAAAGTTGTCCTTTAGGAAAATCATCGCGTTTGTCTTTAGGACCTACTGGTCACAAAACTTCTGCTCCACTTGAATTAATTTTTAGTGATGTATGGGGCCCTGCTCCTCTTTTTTCTTCAGATGGCTATCGTTATTTTGTTATCTTCGTTGATTCTTATACTAAATATGTATGGTATTATCCTCTAGTTGCCAAGTCTGATGTTTACTCTGTTTTTCATCAATTTCAAACTCTTATCGAACGTCAATTTTCCTTAAAAATAAAATCTGTTCAAACTGATTGGGGTGGTGAATACCGAAAACTATCCACATTTTTTCAAACCATTAGTATTCATCATCGTCTGATTTGTCCCCACACTCATGAACAAAATGGAATAGTAGAGCGTCGTCATAGGCATATTGTGGAAACAGGTCTTACTCTTTTAGGGCAATGTAAAACACTTTTTCGATTCTGGAATTATGCTTTTGAAGCCTCTGTTTATCTTATAAATCGCATGTCTACTCCTATTCTTTCCCATCGCTCTCCGTTTGATTGTTTATTTCAACGGTCTCCTGATTATCATTTTTTGCGTACCTTTGCGTGTCTTTGTTTTCCTTTTCTGCGTCCATATAATAATCATAAATTGGATTTTCGTTCCTCTCCATGTGTGTTTTTTGGATATAGTTCCTCGCATCTTGGTTATCGATGTCTTGACATTGCATCTCACCGTATTTATATTTCCCGTCATGTCCGCTTCCATGAACATGTGTTTCCATTTGATAATTTTGAACAGATTGCAAAGGTCTCCACCACAACCCCCACCCCACCCACTACTGTCACCCTCCCAAATTTGCTAGACCACCCATCGCTACCCGCTTTCACTAGCCACCCAAATAGCCCACAACACTCCGCTTTGCCACTCCAAACAGCCACCCGACCACAGCCTCCACCCATCCCTTGGCCATCATCCCATGCTTGTTTATCTAACCCTTATGATGCAGGTTCAGATCGTCAATTGGTCTCCTCTCCTCATGGCCTTGGGGCACTTTCTAGTCCCTCCTCTACTTCGCCCTCCCTGGCTAGCACTCCTGCCGCTTCAGTCTCTACCTCCAGCCCCTCCTCTACTGACAGTCCTATGCTTGAGGCTACTTCTTTATCATCCTCTCTCGTTGGTCTGCAACTTATGGTTGATTTGTCTTCTTATCAGCTGCCACAGGTCTCCTCGCTACAATCGTCTTCCCCTGCGTCTCCACTAGCACACAGCAGACATCCTATGACTCTTAGACCGCGGCAGCCGAAGACAGCTAATCTAGTTGCTTCCACCGCCGCTACTTCTACCTCCACACGGGTACTGTATTCTCCCTTTTCTGAGCCTTTTGCATTCTCTGATGCTGACCGATATGCAGTTTGGCATAATGCTATGTGTGATGAGATCGCCGCTTTACGCGAAAATCGCACTTGGTCTTTGGTTCCATTTCATCCTTCGATGAACGTTGTTGGCAGTAGATGGGTATATCGGATCAAACGTCGTGTTGATGGTAGTATTGAGCGCTATAAAGCGCGCCTTGTTGCTAGAGGTTTTACCCAGCAGGAAGGTATTGATTATTCTGAAACCTTCAGTCCAGTTATTAAGCAAGCCACTGTCCGATTGGTTTTCTCTATTACGGTTTCGCGAAATTGGAAGATTCATCATCTTGATATTCATAATGCCTTCCTCAATGGTGTTCTTACTGAAGAGGTCTATATGAAACAGCCTCCAGGTTTCGTTGACTCTTCTCTTCCATCTCATGTGTGTAGATTGCACAAATCATTGTATGGTTTGAAACAGGCACCGAGAGCATGGTACACTCGTCTAAGTGATTTTTTGCTCTCCAAGGTTGACACCTCCCTGTTTATCTTATCTGATGCTACTAATATCTTTTATCTCCTGGTGTATGTTGATGATATTCTGCTCACGGGTAGCAACTCTGCTATGTTTCATCACCTTATACAGTTACTCAGCTCTGAGTTCAAGCTTCGTGACTTAGGTGCTGTTCACTACTTTCTGGGTATTGAAGTTCAGTCTACTAGTATGGGTTTAATGCTGCGTCAACATAAATATATTCTTGACATCCTCACTCGAGCTGGTATGACTTCTTGCAAACCAGTTGATACTCCAGTCTCCCCTTCGAAAGTCATTTTATTATCGGATCATTCATTCTCTGATCCTACACGATTTCATCAAATCATGGGTGCTCTTCAATATCTTACCTTCACCCGTCCAGATATATGCTTTGCTGTTAACAGAGTCTGTCAGTTTATGCATGCTCCTACAGATTCTCATTGGGCCGCTGTCAAACGTATTTTACGTTATCTTAAAGGTACGGCATCTTATGGTTTCCATATCACTCGAGGCTCCTCTTTTGCTCTACATGGCTTTACAGATGCAGATTGGGCTGGTAGTATTGATGATCGCAAGTCTACGGGCGGCTATCTTGTCTTTTTTGGTCAGACGCCGATTTCTTGGAAATCCGGCAAGCAACGCACTATTGCTCGCTCCTCTACTGAGGCTGAGTATAAAGCCCTTGCTGATGGTACCGCTGAAGTCATTTGGCTTCAATACTTGTTAACAGATTTGCAGGTTCCCTCAGTCTCTGCCCCTACCATTTGGTGTGATAATCTTGGTGCTACCTATCTCTCAGCAAATCCTATCTTCCATGCTCGTACTAAGCATGTTGAAGTGGATTATCACTTTGTTCGTGACCGTGTTGCCAAGAAAGAAATTCAGATTCGTTTTATTCCCTCTCGAGATCAACTTGCCGATGTCTTCACTAAACCGCTTCCTGTTGCATCCTTTACTGCTTTTCGATTCAAGCTTCGGGTTGATCCCCCACCCTCAGCTTGAGGGGGCATATTATAGAATAGGATTCTAATATAGGATGTTGTAATCATTACAGTTACTCATGTATCTATCAGAATAGGATTCTAATATAGGATGTTGTAATCATTACAGTTACTGTAGTGTTCTACTGCCTCTATATAAATAGGAAGGTTGGCTAAGGCACAACCCAACACATTCTATTATTCTCAACTATTTACATTGAGAATAATATATATATATATATATATATATATATATATATATATATATAATTGCATTCCTCCTAAAGAATTAAATTACATCAATGTAAAGGGAAGGGAAAACCACACACTTGTTTTGCCTGTCTCATGACTTCCTCCAATAGAAAATCCAATCATGATCGCTCCTCCTAAATCATAAGAAAATCTTTGGTCATGTTTCCTTCAATGTTTTTAAACCCGGTCCGGGTCACTTGTTTTGCCCAGGTTACCGGGTCAACCCTAACTTTTTTTTTTTATATATATATATATAAATCAAAATGATGTTGTTTTGATAAAATAATAATAATAATAATAATCAACAGGTTACAATCAGGTTTTGCCGGGTCAGCCAGGTCACCCAGGGTTGTGACTTCCCCTATTTTTTCTTAAACCCGACCTGGTTTCAACCCCGAGTTCCAGGTCAACCCGCCAGGCCGGGCCGGGTTTCAAAACTTTGGTTTTCTTCAAACCAAATGTTATATTAACTCTCATTATACATATTGTACTTTCCATACATGTTCATTTTCTCATCATATCATATACATACATATCAAGTATAATTGGCTTGGATTTGTAGTAAATCCTGTGAAATTTTTGCTACAATATCCTCATCATTCTCTCTTCCCCCCTTTTCTTTTCTTAAAACCTCTCGTCCCGCATCATCATGTATGGTTGTGACATAGAAACCCATGCTGCAAGCTTGACATATTGTTCTGCTGCATTGTTGGTATAGAACCTTGCACATTCAATGATTGCAACTGGGGATTTAGTTGATTTTCATGGGACTGCAATTGATTATTTTTATAATCTGTATAAAGCTCCAATTGGGAAGAAAGCAGAGATGGGTCTTGTAGGTTTTAAATGGTTAAATTCAAAGTTGTCTCTTTGGCTAGAGCGAGATGTGACATTGGATGAAATTAAAAGATGTGTGTGTGTGATTGTGATGGTTCTAAGAGTCCTAGTCCAGACGGTTTCAATTTTAAATTCTATAAGCTTGCTTGGGATTTTGTTGCAGAAGACTTATTGGACCTGATCACTGAATTCTTTAGAACAGGGTCTATGAGGAAAGGGGTTAACCTCTCCTATATAACATTGGTGCTGAAAAAAAAGGTTACCTTGGAATTTAAAGAGTACCGCCCCATTAGTTTGATCCATGGTATTTACAAGATTATTGCGAAGATTTTGTCCAGCAGACTAAAGGAAGTAATAGGTAGCTTATTAGTGACAATCAGACTGCTTTTATAGCAGACAAACAAATTGTTGATTGTTTTATGGCAGCTAATGAAGTGGTTTATGATCTAAAAAGAAGTCGAAGATCGGGTCTCATATTCAAGGTTGATTTCCAAAAAGCTTTTGATTCAGTTTTATGGGATTACATTGATGAGGTGATGACTTACATGGGTTTTGGTGCTAAATAGAGAGGGTGGATTTCCTCCTGCTTGTCTACTAGTCAGGTTTCAGTCTTAGTCAATGGCTCTCCTTCCCTAGAGTTCAAAGTGGGGCGAGGTATTAGGCAAGGTGATCCCCTATCTCCCTTTCTTTTTAATATTGTTGCTGAAGGTCTATCTGTTCTCTTTCAATGTGCGGCAACCTCAAGCATCTTTAAGGGTATTGATTTTGGCTCTAATAACTTCTTAAGTCACCTACAATATGCAGATGACACTCTTGTCTTTATGCCAGATAGTTTGCATGCCCTCCAGTCAGTTAAAAGAGTCTTAAGGTGGTTTGCTCTATGCTCAGGCTTGCACATTAATTTTTTTAAGAGTTCTCTTATCGGAATCAATGTTGATGACTCTTGCTTGGATGAGTTTGCAAAATCAGTTTACTGTAGACATGATTCTCTTCCATGTAATTACCTGGGATTGCCTTTGGGGTCTAATCCTAGAAAGATTTCAACATGGAAACCCGTCATTGATAAGTTTCGAAAGAAACTCACTTCATGGAAAGGTAGAATGTTAAGCATGGCCGGTCACATTTGCCTTATCAAAAGTGTGTTGAACTCCATTCCTTTGTATTTCATGTCCATCTTCCTTATGCCAAAAGGTGTGTGTTGCTTACTTACTTCCATCCAACGCAAATTCTTATGGTCGAGAACTGTCAAAATGAGAAAAATTTGCAAAGTCCAATGGAGTGGAGTGTGGTTGTTAGAGATAAGGATAGGGGTGGCCTCGGGATTGGGTCATTGATAGCCAAGAATAAAGCAATGCTTTTCAAGTGGATTTGGAGGCTCTCTCTTCCTGGTAATGACCTATGGAAGAAGATGATATTCAACAAATTCAAGCCGGTGTTTGAAAATGGTTTCCCTATTTTTAGTAGAAGATTGTTTTGTATCTAGAGGGATATCACATCCCTTATGACCTCAACAGACTCTATCTCTTCAGCTTTAGCAAATAATTGAAGATGTGTAGTGGAAAATGGCTCTCTAACTCGATTCTGGTCTGATGTTTGGTTTGATAGCTCTCCATTAAAAGTCATTTACCCACGACTCAACATTCTTTCCACTAAACTGAATGCCACAGTTGCTGATATGAGAAATTGGGAGCAAGGGGAATGGAAGTGGGAGTTAGCTTGGAGGAGACAATTGTTTCTCTTTGAAACTGAGCATGTCGTTTGCCTTCTCTCATCTCTAGAAAGCTTTCGACTAAAGGCAACAACTTCAATAAGAAAGTTTGGTCCTCTTCAACACATGGAGGTTATACAGTTAAAACTTGTTCTTTTTTTATTGACAGAATTGTGAATCCAGGGCTTAGAACTTTTAAGGCTTCGATATGGCAAAAAAGAGTCCCTCCTAAGGTTCAATATTTTCTTTGGCTAGCTATTCAAAGTATCTTTTGTGAAAATAAGATTGAGACTTCAAATCATCTTCTCCTCCATTGTAGACCAGTGTGGAAATTATGGATGAAATTCTTGGATTGGTGGTATATTAGTGGTTGCCTTCCCCGATGTGTGGATGATCTTTTACATCAATGGCCCAACCTAGTGTTTGGAAAATTCCAGCGTAAGGCTTGGTCTATGCTTTCTTGTTGTGTTAGCTGAAGTATATGGCTTATGAGGAACAAGGTAATCTTCAATAATGGAACTGCGACCTTCGAAGATAGTTTCTCCTTAATTCTTTATCGCCTCTCAAATTGGCTCAAGTTTACAGATAAGTTCTTTGATCATGGCTACTGGCACTACTTTAATTATGGGACCTGAAGGTATTATAGATTGGTCTAACACCAAATCAAGGCTTTAAGCATAGCGTATCAGCTTCTTCAATCTTGATGTTCTTTTTCGGTTATGTATCTGTTGACTTTCCTTTTCTTTCTTTTTGTGTTTGCTTTTTGTTTTTGTTATTCTCTTTTCTTTTCTTTTTTTGCTTTTCTTTCATGTATCTTGTTTTTTGCTACCTTCTGGTTAGCCCTTTCAATATATCAACTTATTCCAAAAAAAAAAAAAAAACGAACTGGAGGCTGGGGAAGTTGTCCTAGCTGTAGATTAGGAATTGGCCTCCTGAATCTGCTTGGGTTTAGAAAACTTACAATCTGCTTCTCATAGGAACCCAATTTCTCCGTGAAACTAGGTGTGATGTTGTTTTTAGAGACCTGTAAGAATGTTATCAAGCGCTCCAACATGGCCTTGAATACCTCCAGCTTTTCAAGCTGTTCTGACTTCGATCGGTTGTTGCGGATGAGAGTCATGCTGGAAAGCAAAGTTAACATACACGAGAATTAAAAATTGCATGATACAGTGACAAAACATTAGTAAAACAAATGTTTCTATTCCAATTCTTCTGTGTCGATACATGGTTGTGGGGGAGGATGGGGGGAGGGGTAGGTGATTAGTGCAGATGATACAGTGACAGGCAATGCTGATGAGGAAAACAAATTAATACAAAAGCTCAACGTGGGGAAATTGCAGATAATCATGCGTGGACAGATAATCCGGAAGAAATTGCGGAGACAATTTACCTGCTGTAACTTGGCAGCAATTCTCTGGTACATTTCATTTATTTCAGGGAAATAAGTCTCCTTCATCACTTTGATCTAGGAAGTACAAATAACCAGCAAAACAATATCGGTCATATGCTTGATTTCTTCAAGTGCCAGTCAGAAAGAAATTAACACAAACAAACTAAAGGGAATTGATGAAAAAACAAAAAAGGCAGAGGACAACATAAATTAGTTGAGATAAAAATAGCAGAGTGGAATTAATGCTGGAAACTCAAGAGGATGTCAATATTGATGGAATGGAAACATGCAAAGGGCTGTGTAAGTACACCTTCAGACAAGATTCAGGGGTTGGTTGAGTTCAGTTACTTTGTCTCACTGCATAATTTTTTTATACAGGTGGTAATGAACTATCAAAATTGAGCAATTTGGAACACCTTGACTTGGAATTAAATCACTTTAATAACAGTATTTTATCATTAATGGAGAGGCTTTCATCTCTTAAATTCTTATATTTGATTAGGATGGGGCTGTTCCTTCAGATGTTGATGGTGTTTGTAATAATGGTTTCCTTGCAAGGATGGCTGCCTCTTGGTTGCTTGGAGGAAGAGAGAATCGCTCTCTTTCTCCTCAAAGATTCTCTTAACTATCCCAATGGCACATCCCTACCCTCGTGGATTTTTAAAAGGCCACGCCGGCACGCCCACTGTTGTTCTTGGGAAAGTATTATCTGCGACAGCAGTCATGCACCGGATTCTATCTTGATGGCACAAGGTACTTGTATGCCTTCCTTTTCAACAACTTTGAAGTCAGTGGCACTGTATCTTCTTGAGGTAAAATAACAAATTTTAACTCCATATTACTTATCTGTGACTGTGCCCTGTGAAGAATTCCTCTTTTCCTATTAAACAATTTGTCCATCACGTTTTTGCTCCACCAGTAAGATGGTTCACTGTAAAGACAAATTTTGGAAATGCTTTTGTTTGATCTATTTTATGTTATTCTCCGAAAATATCTTCGTTCCTTGATAGTCTTCTCTTGGATATGATGAGGTACCACTCCATTTTGACTTTGCTGGCCTAGCATTTTCCAAGTTCCTTTACCATCAGTTGAACCTACAATCTTTGGATCTTACAAACATCCAAATAAAGGGGGAGAGTTTTCAAATTGGTTGATAGAGAACAACACATACCTTGGTGCAGAAGTAATGAGTGATGTAAACTCTTCATCAGAACAGTGAAATTGGAAGACTTGCAAACTCTTCATCAGGTGTGTTCTGCTTAGATAGTGCAATTGACCATATCCTTCTTGTTATGTTTCTTGTCCTTTTGATGATAGCCAATTTTACAAGATTTAATTCTTCTTTTTGTTTGAAGGTTCTCCGAACTGGACAAATAGATTTGTCTGAATTTGGGATCAACCCTAGTAAATATGAGTGGTTTGTGGCTTCAGAACCTGCAATGGTTCTTAAATACATGGCTTTCTCGTATTCATCAGCATTAACTAAAGTCTTTAGTTAATTCTTTCTTGGGAAATTCTGATTAGGGTTGATTATATAACTAATGATTATAGAACCCTGTTCAGACTAACCTGAACAGCCTCTTCAACATGCAGTCTGCCAAACCCAATCCAGAATAACAAGGCATCCTCTTAAATGATTAATTCACGTAGAAACTACTAGTCCTAAGTTTATAAATCCAATCATAGAGCAATCAGTGAAGAAACTTCATTATTATATATCACATAGAAGCTAAAAAAAAAACAAAACTCAAATGAAAATCACTTGAAACTAATAAAATCCAAAACAATGCACCAAGGCTTAGTACCATCAAGATAAAAGGCTATGAAAATCAAACTTAGATAAAATGGGAAGATTGTCCACTAGGAAATAATAGTAATTGTTGATGCTCCTCTCAATAAAATAAAACCAAGCTTGTCGCCAATATAGATTTATATACAAAACTGCACCTATCACCAACAACACTATGATTTATGCAACCCCAAAGCTCACATATAAAACCTATATATCCATGAAGCCACCATTATCTGCACTGTTCGTTGAAGTTGGCATTGGTGATGGTGGCATAGCCATACCATATATTTTGGGTAGCGGTTCTCCACAAAAAAAGGATTGTCCTTGTAGCAGCTCTCTTCAAATGTGGCAAATTATGCAACTCTCACAAGAGTCTTGCTAAATCTTTTAAATCTATTAACCTTTCTGGTCTATTATAATCTAAATATAGTAATTTAAGAGATGAAAATCCCTCCACAAATGATAAAATACTGTTATCAAAACGATTAATTCTCAAGTCAAAATACTCCAAATTTCTCAATTTTTGTAACTCATAACCACCTATATAAATAAATTAAGACTTCATGTAAAAAATAAATAAATAAATAAAATATTATTGGAGTAATCTAATTATGATCGATTAAGAGGCATGTAATTGCTACAATGACGTCATGTAAAGAGGTTGAGGTATGTAAGAGGAGTAATTATTACAATAATGATGTCATGATTATAAAATATTAGTAATGTAATAATACATGTGAATATAGGCTATAAATCTTATAAATAATGAAGTTTAAAAGATTATTTCAAAAGATTTTGTTTCCCACATTTAAAAGATATTATATTAGTATGTTATCCTTTTAAGTTGAAGTATTTAAACCAAAAATATTTTTTTATTTTATATTGAAAAAACATAACTTTTTTCTTGTTAATATAGAGTATATATATTAAAGGACTTCAAATCCCACATTGAAAAAATAATTTTTTTCTTATGAGCATAGTATATATATTAAAGAGCTACCAATCCCACATTGAAAAAAATAAATATTTCTAGTATTTATATAGTGAACTTTGAAAAGGGTTAATAAAATTATAATTAGTTTTTTTTTTAATTTTATTATCTTTTAATTTTATTTTTGTTATATGCCATGTACAGCTTAGGGACCCATCCCTTTGTATAAAAAATGATTTGACGGTGCTTGGATTGGGTGTACGCCTACGTACTTAGTTTTCTAAAAAGGCCTTGAGATTTTGTTTTTCTATGTAGTGTTAGTTTTTAAAATCAATTGGAGTTATTTTGATGTTTATCACACGTGTATTATGTATTCAATTCTTTAATAGTTAGAAAATACAAAGAGTTAGTGACACTTACACAGAGTATTTGTATCTTGTTTTTTCTAATTAAGAACTTGTACTGATTTATTTATTTTTTTTAATTTGAATACTTGGTCTTATGAATTTTTATCAATAAAGTCTCTATATTAGTTTTGTTTCCAGAATGCAAATAACACGATTAATAGTATTTTATTTTAAATTTTTTTCAAGACCTAAATTTTCCACACGTAATTTCTATATATAAAAAGTAGCAAGTCTTTTATATCCATCATCGTCATGTGCCTAGCATTAACCTTTTATTCATGTTTTTTCCAAAAATAAATAAATAAACTTGACTTCGGGTCAACATTTTAAGAAGGAATATAAGTTTCGGTTAACTACTTAATTTTATGCAATTCATTTTTTTTCTGTACTCTATGATTTCGATAAACATGACTTTTTTAAGCTAGTTGTAGGATATAGAAATTTCTTATAACATTTTAGAAATATAATTCACATCTGAATTGATAAATTCACAAATTAATATAATAGGTTTTAATATTTATTTTTAATATATATTTCGAATTTATAATAGTTATAAAGTTTATTTAGTTAATAAAAATTGTTCCACTTTTGTTATATCACTTTCCTTTTAAAGGGTTTATGTCCAGCCTTGCATATTATTTTGAAGTTTATTTGTTTTGAATTTAATATATAAAAATCTTTGGTATAGATGAATTTTATTTTTAAAAATAAAAATAAATTTATTTTCAAATAATATTTCTAATATGTACAACATTGCATATTATTTTTTCTTCTTTTATTTTATTCAATCAATTTATAATGTGTGTGTTGCTTTTATTATTGTTTGATCGAATAAAAAAAATTATTTTAATTTGAATTTTTAGAAAATACAATTGCGTAAATGTCATGTCTTGTGAAATTAAATATTTTGATGTACACCTGTCTCTCGATTTTTTTATTTTTTATTTTGAGTCATCGTTTATGGTTTTTTTTTTATTAACACACATAATTCTCGATTTATTTGACTATATTTGTATATAAAATTTTTAATTTTCACTTAATTTTTTTTAAAATATAAAATATATTAAAGAAATCTATATATAATTTTTTTAATTAAACAAATTTAACTTGTGATGAATCTTTTATCAAATAACTAAGTCCATGTACTAAAATGAATGTCACTTGAAAGTTCACATACCTTATCTTCCAAGCAAGAAGAGACAAGAAAAGCAGTAGGTGATGTTCTTTTCTCCGGCTGTAAATGAATGAAGCGAAAAATACCAAAAACATGGACAAAAATAATGTGGACCTGCACCACTATGATTATTCTTCACTCTTTTTTGTGTTTTACTACTTGATGATTCAAAAGTTATCTATTTAAAACAATTTAATTTTTTAAAAATATTTTTTCAATATGGTTACAATATTTTTTTTTTCTTAAGAAAATAAATTGATGTCATGTGTTAATAACATTTAAGGATTTTTTCCAATCAAATAATCAAATTTATTTTAATTAAAAATTTTCCAATCTATAATATCATTCCCAATTAAACCAAAGTTTTTCCACAAACCCATCTCGTGGAAAAAATGCATGATGGTTGGAAGAGGATGTCTCGCGGCCTCTCCTCAAGGAAAAATGCATGATGGCAACGATCTCAGGGACCAATATGTAGATGGAAATGTTCTCATGGACCCATCTCGTAGAAAAAACGCATCCGAGTAAATATAATTCTTTTGTTTAAATAAAAAAAAGAAATATAATTCGCATCTGAGTAAATACCTCCACAAATATAATTCCATTGAAAGTTGCGTCACGTATTAATCTAAGGTCCATTGTCCTTTAATTAATCGGTGGTTGCATTTTAACACTTGAGATTTATTTTTTATGCATAAGCATTTTTTTTTTTTGCCAACTAAATTGAAATTAAAGCATATTAATTATCCATTTCCCAAACTTACGGGGTAATGGTCTCATGGACCCATCTCATAGAAAAAATGCTTGATAGCAATGGTCTCATGAATCATCCCATCGGCCTATATTGTGGCAAAAATGCAGATGGCAATACATAGTCTCACGACCCATTTTGCATTGCAAATTCCTATCCATCTAACTTGTTGATTGTGTTACATAAAAATAGATTGACAAGTACTTTAGGAAGAAAAGGAAGAAGACTTGTTGTCATGACAATGACAAGAAGTATTTTAAAAATAATATCATTTGTGGTTCATTTTATCAACGATATTGTTTGATTTTGCCATCACCATCAAAATTAAGGCATGATTTTCCACAAGTTATTTCCATAAATAAAGTAGCAAGTCTTCCATATCCGTTATTGTCATGCAAAGTGAGTTGCCTAGCGTTAAACCTTGATTCATACTTTTCCTTAAAAAAAAACTGACATGGGTTCAACTTTATAAGAAGGAATACAAGTTTTCAGTTAATTACTTTTATGCAATTCAATTTTTTTTCTACATTGTGGTTTTAATCAGTTTTATTAAATTTAATTCAAGCCTAACATTTTAATCTGGAACCTAACCCTATTTAGGTTTAGAAAAAACCAAGTGAGAGTTGACTCAATCAAGCCTAGTTGACCAGATAAATCAACCCACAACCTAGTCAACTCAGTCAAAAACTAGTTTTACTTTTTTTAACAACACGATTTTGATTTTTTCTAAAAAAAAAATCATAAAATGATACAATTTTTTATTAACACTTGTCAATAAGCTAATTTGTCTGATCTATGACCTAAATCTTGATCCAAGTATTAATTAGGTCAATCTATGACCTAAACCCTCACCCTCATCTGATAATTAAATCTAACCATGTTTAATAAGTTTGGTTTCTTAAGAAAAATGCCATATACAAAAC
This sequence comes from Populus alba, assembly GCF_005239225.2. Lineage (NCBI taxonomy): Eukaryota > Viridiplantae > Streptophyta > Magnoliopsida > Malpighiales > Salicaceae > Populus > Populus alba. The sequence continues at coordinate 4,589,794 of NC_133286.1, read as the reverse complement.
ATCTATTCGCATCCAAATTGAAACATTCACAAATTGATATAATAGTTATTAATATTTATTTTAAATATATATAAAATGAAAGATTTTAATAATTGGTTAATATTGTTAAACCATATATGTTTTTATAGTTTTTTTCTTTAATTTTTATTTTTTAATATTGAGTTTTCTTATCCCGATCTCATGATCCAAGTCGAAGACTTCACGAGCTAACTTGAATATATATATATATATATATATTATGTTATTACTTCCTCCCTTGTCTTATATATACCTCTGTTTTTCTTTTATGCTAGCTAGCCTCTAATTTTGGCTCTAGCACCTTCTATAATATATAATACTCAACTATTATAAAAAAGAAGAAGAAGCAAAAGCAAAAATAACTTACCAGGCTAATTGTTATGAGTAATGAGTTATTTAGTTGATTTTTGAAGATTTTAGGTAAAACTGATAATTTTGATCTATGGTTTGTTTAAATAATGAATTTGAGTTAGAAATCTTGATATATTAGTAGGTGATATGTGTGTATGTTAATTAAAGTGCATAAATTTAACATTCAAATTTAATTAAAGTCTCTCTTACAATCCAAAATTCACTACAAGATTTCACAGTTTTACCGATGGTAAAATTCCGTCGGTGTGTGATTAGGAGTTCGTAGATAAATTATTTACCGATGTTATTACCAATGGAATACATCTGTTACCTTTTTTTTCGTTGGTGATTCCACATTCCGTTGTTATATCACTCGAAAACACAAAAAAACCATTTGCCGATGGTTTTACAAACGGAATTTGCGCGCCAAAAAAAAGTTTCATGCTGCAATATACCAACGAATTTTTATTTTGTTGGTGATATAGTGATTTACCAACGACCATGTTTCGTCAGTAACTTTGTCGGTGAGTGCTTGAAATACCGACCGAATATATTCGTTTGTAAATTCTTCGGTAATGGTGTCAAAATATCGACGAATTAATTCCGTCGGAAATCTGTCGGTGAATTTATGAAATACCAATCGAATGTATCCGTCTGTAAATTCGTCGGTGATTGTGACAGCTATTGTCAAATGCCGATGGATTAATTCCGTTGGTAAAAGCCTTTGTAATAGTTTTTTTTTAAATTTGTTTTTTAAAATTATTTAGAATACATAATATAAAATTATATAAATTAATGGTAATAAAAACCAATTATGCAAATAAAATTTATATTAAACATCAAAAACAAAAAATCAAAGTTAAATAATATTCATTACAAATGAATGTGTTTCAAAAACATATTAAATGAAATTTTAAAGGTAAATAATGTTTATTACAAATTAATATAATGGTGGAGGAGGAGGGGGAGGAGACTGGTGGTTATACAGCTAAAAAGGATTAGGCGCACATGTTCCACTCTCATGACCATTTCATGAAGCTGTTCATAAGTCGTTTTTTGTTGTGCAGACTCCGCTTCATGAGACGCTTTGAGTTGTGCGTACTCCGATGATAGGTGGTTGTATTTTTGGGTGAGCTGAGCCGTGTGTTGCTGCAAGGCCACGAACTCCTTAGATTGGAAGCTCGTTATTGATTGGGAGCTCCCAACAGTTGAAGCACTACAGGCCGACCTCAAGTTGTCGGCCATAGTGTAGGAGAGCCCATAAACCCAATTTTTATCGGGTCCACCTGACGATCCAACCTCCACTCACAAATCCAAATCAAATTCCGGATAGGTCAAAGGATCGTTCCCGTATCTCTCCCTCAACCGATTATTATAGGTATCCTAAAAATAAAAAAAGTAATCATCATATTCAATTCAATAAACATAATAACTTACAAAATAAAATTGTTGAACAAACATACCATGAAATGTTGAGCACGATTGTCAATGAACTGTTGCGCCTCCTTTTGACGGTCTTGACTTCGCTCGTGTGTCTCCACAAACAGCTCCATCAGGCTCGGCTCACGTCCAAGAGACGTAGCCTATAATGAAAAAAAAATTATTAACAACAAATTAATTGAATGATATGTTTCATTTAAATTAATCTTACCATCCGTTTCGCATGTGCAGTAAACGGAACGGAGTTGCCAGTGTGCGGTGTCACCGAGCCATAAATTGGCCAATTCTGGTTGCCAGCACCGGACTTTGAGCGTCGTGTGAACCGCTTAGATGTCACATGCTCAAGATAGTGCGGCCATATATCTTCCGGGATGTATATCGATTTGAAATCCCTCCAAACTGCAACATCATTCCAGCCTTGGAACCCCTTATCCCTCGCTGTTTTTGGTCGAAGCACCAAAAATCACGCAACCTACTTCATTCAACCAAAAATTACATTTCAAAACGTAAATCTTTGTCTAAAAAAATCTTGTATTGTTTTCGATGTTACCTAGTTGCCGCGTGATTTTCCCACACCCTCCTCATAACAATGTTATGGTCATTGTCCCAGTAGAATTTATCTTGTGTATAAATAATTAATTTTAAATAAAAATAATAATTTATTTACAATTATATTAATAATTTATTAGAAATAAGCTGAAAATTATAAATTAACACCAACCTCAAATCTGTCAAACCATGCATTGATTTGAGGCATCCATTTAGGATGCCTGGATATTTGACTCCATTGAAATAATGGAATCTCTATCGATGATTTAAAAGCCGACAATATTAATCGGGCGGCCTCAACATTTGTGAACCTGAAAATAAATGAAATTAATGAAATAGTGATTACTTTATAAATTATGTTATAATTGTTTTTTTTTTTAAATAAAACCTTAAAAAACTTACATTGAAAGGTCGTACTTCCACTGTGCCTCGAACTTGCGGGTCAATTGATTCCACTTCAAAGGCACGCCGGCTCTGCATTGTGAATTAGCGCTGGAAGAAGCAGCATCGGTTGACGGCGCAAGTGGTGTAGGTGCCTCTTCTTGAGAGGCACCTAAGGAAATATCAGCATCGCTGCTAGACGAACTAGATACGATCGTACGTGAACGAACAACTCTAGTTTTCATTCTATGCATATACCCAATTTTATACAAATAATTACATAATTAAATTCAAACGTTAAAAAACAATTCGACAGCGCCTCTCCTATACTGGATACTACCTAAATCCACAAACCTGCAAATATTAAAAATAGCCACAACCAATTGACCCAATCTATACTAATTATTCCAACATATTCAATTACTAATCCTAAGTTAAATTCAACATTAAGAATTACAATTCAACAAATTATTTAATAATTATGCCAATACAACAATAAAATATATTACATAAATTAAAAAAAAAAACTCTAGACTAAGAATTAAAATAAAGGGAAAAACTTAAACATAAATCATGCAATAATAGAGTAAAATTAATAATTATTCCAAAATATTCAATTACTAATACTAAGGTAAATTCATCATTAACAATTACAATTCAAAACATTATTCAATAATTATGCCAATATAACAAAACAATAAATTCAAAAAAAACTCTAGACTAACAATCAAAATAAATGGAAAAAAATAAAAACAAATCATGCAATAATAAAGTAAAATTACTAATTATTCCAACATATTCAATTAATAATTCTAAGGTAAATTCAACATTAACAATTACAATTCAAAACATTATTCAATAATTATGCCAATACAACAAAACAATAAATTCGAAAAAAACTCTAGACTAACAATCAAAATAAATGGAAAAAAATAAACACAAATCATGCAATAATAAAGTAAAATTACTAATTATTCCAACATATTCAATTTATAATTCTAAGGTAAATTCAACATTAACAACAAATATTCAACAAATTAACTAATAATAATTATGCCAATATAACAATAAAAACTATTCAATAAATTCAAAAAACAAAAACTATAAACTTTAGGAATGAAATATGCATACCTTAATAATGTGTTGAATTCAAAACTTTATCTACATTACAAAAAATAAACCAAAACAAAAAACATATAAAAAAATAAAAATAGCTAAAAAAAAACTATTAAAATAAAATGAAATAAAAGAAAACACATACATTTTAATCTGATGAAGATTCACAAGAAATCTTGCTAGAGATTCTAGGTGAAAGCCTTGAAGAATTGAGAGGAAAAAAATTGAAATTTTAGGTGAAAAACAGAGGAGAAGAAAAAATAAACTGAAGCGGTGGTCCGTGGAACTTATAGGGTAGTTTTACAGACGGATTCACCGTCTGTAAAAATTCGTTGGTGAAGTGTCAAAAATCTGTCTGTGGTTTTTGAATTTTGCTCCAACATTTTTAATTACCCTCCAGATTAAAAATCTGTCGGTGATTTTTGAATTTCGCTCCAACATTTTTAATTACCCTCTAGATTTTTCGTGGTCCATCGGTAATTCCATCGGCAAGATGACGCAGTCAGAGATGCATTTAATGCGCCGCCCTTTGGAATTCGCACATTCCGTCAGTAATTTCATCGGTAATATTAACACGCCGACAACGTACCGATGGACTCACTTTCGTATGTATAGTCGTTGGTGATTGTGGCATTTTGAGTAATTATTTTCGAACTCTTTGTGAGATGCCGACGAACGAGAAGCCGTCGGTATTGATGTCGGTGATCGTGGCATTTCGAGTAGTTATTTTTGAACTCTCTATGAGATGCCGATAGACGTATATCCGTCGGTTTTGATGTCGATGATTGTGGCATTTCATGTAATTATTTTCGAACTCTCTGTCAAATACCGACGAATGTTATTCCGTCGGTATGGACATCGATAATGGTTGCATTGTATAGGAAAGGTTGTATTTCTATTGCCTATTTACCTTCCTGCAAAAACTGAAATGATAAACTATCCATCGCATAAAACAATAACAACAGTGCTTAAACAATAAATATTTCGTGTTACAAAATATATCATCCATAATCTAAATTACATGAAAAAAGGGTTTTACATAGGGGTTCGTTTTGATAGTTAGTCAGAATTTTCTTCTTCGTCATCAATTGAATAGTCATCACTTTCATCGCAATCTTCAATAGGGATATCATCTTCTTCATCGACATTTGCTTGTCCGCTAGAGCTCAAAATAACATTCAACTCCTCTGCATCAATATCATCGAAAACATGAAAATTTAAATTTTCTTCCAATTCAATCGAAGGAGCAACTCGGTATGGTTCAACTAACTCACTAATTTGAAAGACTTCATCTCACACACGTGTGTCTTTGTTCTCATCTTGAACAAACCTCGACACGACCCCGGGGTTTTGTTTTTAAAACAGACAACCAATCCACTCTTGATCGATCCTTTTTAAATGAAGGGGTGTATGTGTAATAAACTTGTTGACATTGCTTTGCGAAAACAAAGACATCGTTTATGTTGTGGAGTCTAGCTTTTGAGTTGATTTGAACCATACCATAGTGCGGATCAACTCCGATTCCTCTGTCGGTCATGTCATACCAATAGCATTTGAATAAAAACACTCTATTCTGCTCGTTATGATATTGCAGTTCGACGACCTCTTCTAATCTACCATAGCAGTCAACTTCTAACTCACTACTAGTGGATCCCTTAACACAAATACCGCTGTTGTATGTCTTTCTTTCTTACCCGTATTCTTCAGTATGGACAACATATCCATTGACAAAATACCTGTTGTAGCACTTAACTTTTCTTTCAGGCCCCAGGCTTAGTGAAGACAATGACTTAGGCGCACTCCTTTTTATTTGATAAACCTTGTATGTAATGTACATCAATAAACAGTAAATGAATGAGAATTTTGTAATGCCATGCATACGTATAGTAATTTTTCAAGTTAGAATGAGTTTGTGATAGTGCTTACATGTGTTCTGAACCACGTGGCAAATTGTTCTTCTTGTAATTGAAAGATTTGGGATTCGGTTGGCTGTGAGTTATTGGAGAGCAAATATTGTCGATGTTGCCTGCAAGTGATAATGAGTGTATGATATTACAATATATAATTAACAGTATATTACTGACAAAGTTTAATTAATTAGTATTACACATATATAAACTTATTGAATAAAAGGTCTTAGTTGATCATAGTTAAATAGAACATAGTTATGTGCTTGTTTGAACTCTATTTCCGACAAATATCTTCCTCTTACGACATTTTTAGGTGTGGGTCGTCCAGTATTGGAGAATATTGACAAGTTCCCACTGGAAGGCACTTCACCGCCATCATCATGCCGTGGAACGCGATTGATTCTTGTTCTCAGATGAGGTTCAAAATAGTACGAGATAAATGTTGAGATCTCCTCAACAATATAGGCCTCACATATTGAAGCCTCAACATGCGCCTTGTTCTTAACCTTTTTCTTGAGATTAAACAAGTACCTGCATTGAATTAATAAAGTATTTTCAATTAAGAAAAACATAGAAAATACTTTTATATATGAATTATATTGCAACTATAATATCTAGCCGTTCGAATTGGTACATCCATCTATACTGTACTGGTCCTCCAGCTTTTTCCTCGAACGGTAGATGTATAGGGAGATGCTCCATTGAGTCAAAAAATGATGGAGGGAATATCATCTCAAGTTTGCATAGTGTCTTGATGATATTCGTTTGAAGCCTCTCAATATGCTCAACATTCAACTTGCTGGAGCATATATCTTTGAAGAAATGGCTGATCTTAGTCAGTGCATCCCATATTCCCTTTGGAAACAAATCACGTAAAGCTAATGGGATGAGTGTTTGCATAAACACGTGGCAGTCATAACTCTTTATTCCATACAATCTGCAGTCCTCTATATTAACCAGCCTTGATATGTTCGATGCATGTCCATCCGGAAAACGCAGACTCTTAAGCCATTTTAGACTAGCAGTTGTGCGTTTCTCTCTAACACGAAGCTTGCCCTTGGTTTTGCGACCCGTGACTCATCATAAACCAACTCTTTACTGTTACAGTACAAAGCTATATCCAATCTAGCCTTGATGTTGTCCTTTGTCTTCCCCTTCACATCCATGACGGTGTTGAAAATGTTCTCAAACACGTTCTTTTCAATGTGCATGATGTCAAGGTTATGACGGAGTAGATTGGTTTTTCAATAAGGAAGCTCCTAAAAGATACTTCGCTTTACCCAACTATGTGTCAAACCAAAACCAGGAAACTTTTTCTTACCTAAATGAAGGTCAAACACAATGTCACCGTACTCTGATACAACATTATGCAATTCTTCACTAGAAAGATGCGGGGATACAACATCTTTTTCAACTCTACCAACAAAGAAATCTTTTTTGTTCTCTTTGTACCTGTGATTAAGTGGCAAGAAGCGACGGTGACAGTTAAAAAAATAAGCTTTACCTCCGTTTGCTAGCGTGAATGCCTTGTTGTTTTCCATGCAGTATGGACATGCGAGTTTCCCATGCGTGCTCCAACCAGAAAGCATTCCATAAGCTGGAAAATCATTGATAATCCACATAAAAGCCGCCCTCATAAGGAAATTTTATTTCCTCGATATATCATAAGTTAGAGCTCCAGAGGACCACAACTACGCCAACTCATCAATCAATAGTTGAAGACAAACATCTATATTCCGCCCTAGGCTACTTGGACTGGGTATGATAGTAGATAAAAACATGAACTCCGGCCTCATACACATTCCCGATGGAAAGTTATAAACCGTGAGTATAACCGGCCAACAAGAATAGGGAGCAGCAAATGACCCAAATGGGTTGAATTCATCTGTACATAACCCAAGACGCACATTCCTTGATTCAACTGAAAAGTGAGGATGCACATTGTTAAAGCGTTTCCACGCTTCGCTGTTAGAAGGATGCGCCATCACACCATCAACCGCATCATGTGTTTGGTGCCATGTCATGTGCTCAGCAGTCCTTGGTGACATGAATAACCTCTGCAATCTAGGTGTGATTGGGAAGTATCTAAGTTTTTTATATGCCACTAGAGTCTCTCCCCTACCAGTTCTCGGTTTGTAATGGGAATGCCCGCATGTCATGCACTCGGTCATCTCAGCATTTTCAAGGTAGTATAACATGCAGAAGTTAGGGCACATGTCAATTTTCTGGTATCCTAAACCGAGGGGTTTCATCATGGACTTCGCAGCATATAAGTTCTCTTTCAGCCTGTTCCCTTCAAGTAAAATGCTTCTTGCCCAATCAATAATTTTATCATACCCGACCTCATTCAACCCGTGATCTGACTTGATGGTGAACACCTATGCTATGGCCGATAATTTACTATGGTTTATGCAGCCATTCCATAATGGTTCGTCAGAATCTTTCAACAAATCAAAAAACCAAGCTGTATCTGCATTAGGTTCTTCTTCTATGATTGAACATTGACTGACATTACCTTCATTCATTCTCATTGCATCCATAACCATATTTCTGTAAGGATTAGTGCTATCATTTTCTGCTTCATGCACGTTGCTAGCACTAGAAGTTGACCCAACCACCGTTTCTCTCATTCTCCTCTTTCTAACAAATACTTCTCCATGTGCATACCAACACTGGTAATTCTCCATAAACCCTTTGTGTAGAAGATGCATCATTACAACATCTGGATGCAGATACTTTTTATTTTGACACTTCCTGCATGGACACCTAATACCGCCTCCAGTAAAATTTCTAGGAATAAATGTTGTGAAATTAATAAAACCCTGAACCCCGTTACAATAATCCATCCTCCGCAATCCTTGGGGTGAATCTCGATACATCCATGAACAATCATCCATGACTTATATCGAATCTCTATAAAATTATGATGACATCATGTATTAATTAACTAAGTTAGATAAATAAACTTGCAAAAATATTACTTTACCTCGAGATTATCCAACAAACCAATCACAACTTCTCATAAATATTAAATAATCATTATCATTTATCAACGTCCATACAAATTAATATATATAAATTTACAGAAATTACCACTCTGCAATACAATCGATAAAACTTAAAACGGGCCCATTAGGCAAGCTATTAATTAATTCAAAACAACACATGTAATTCGATAATTCCATAAAGTTTTAACAATTTACAAACAAATACAATCTTACAAAATCTAAAACAAACCATAACAGGTATTAAATTATGCATTCATATACTACAAGTTTATTTGAGAAATAAGAATAAACATGTACATCTACTAACAAAATACATATACTAAAAAACAATAAAATTGACATTTAAATGTTAAAATTTAAAAAGATAGAATTACTTACAAAAATTGATAAAATTCATCGGTAAATCAGAATACGGATGTTGTGACCACAAAACTTCAAGAAATATAACTTGTTGTGATGAGACGAGGGAGATTTTTGTTTGGGGGGGCTGGTTGTTTGCAGATGGGGAGAGTTGAGATTAGGAAGAAGAAGGAGAAATAGAGGAGGAGAGGGGCGCAGAGAGTGCATATATTAACTTTTTTCCGACGGACTCACCGACAGAATTCTTTCGTTGGTGAGTCCGTCGGATATTCTGACGGAAAAATCAACACATCACCGTAGGAATCTGCCATTTCGAATCCCTCGGTGATTCTGTCGGCATTTTTAACGGTGAATCAGTCACGTCACCCATACGGATCTGTCATTTCAAATCCCTTGGTGATTCCGTCGGTATTTTTAACGGTGAACCAGTCACGTCACTGTACGAGTCTGCCGTTTTGAATCTGTTTGTGATTCTGTTGGAAAAAATGACCCGCCAAAACCTCCACGTCAGCGCCCTGCCTTTTTTTTTCTTAATTCTGAATTTTTTTCTGTAATTCAGTCGGTAACTACCAATGGACACTTTCTGTCGGTAGTCACCGACTGAATTACGGACGAAAAAAGTTTCGTTGGTAATTTTGACCTCAAATTACCGTTAGAAATATTCCATCTGGTAATTCCGTTGCTATTAAAGCGAATTTCTTAAGAAAATAAATTGATGTCATGTGTTAATAACATTTAAGGATTTTTTCCAATCAAATAATCAAATTTATTTTAATTAAAAAGTTTCCAATCAATAACAACATTCCCAATTAAACCAAAGTTTTTCCACGAACGCATCTCGTGGAAAAAATGCATGATGGTTGGAAGAGGACGTCTCATGGCCTCTCCTCGAGGAAAAATACATGATGGCAACGGTCTCAGGGACCAATATGCATATGGAAATATGCATATGAGTTGATTATTATTAGAACTTTTTTTGATAAAAAAATAGAAATCTAATTCGCATATGAGTAAATACCTTCACAAATTAATATAATAAATTTAATATTTACTTTTAATATTTATAAAATGAAAGATATTAAGAGTTGATTAATTTGTATAGCTCCATTTGTATAGCATTCTATTTTTATTTATTTTTTGCAAGGAAAAACCTCGTTTTGCGTAACTATTCCTATGTCTTTTTTTTATTGATGTATGTTTGACATTTTTAATATCTTAGAAGAGCACACAGAAAGGTTCACGAGGATTCCATGGGAGGCTACTGATTTTTGGTCTCCATGACAAGAGCATCATGGAACTTCTAACTGAGTATTGAATGTCATAATGAGAAAGATTGGCATTTGCACATCCAAGAGAATGCTTTTTTTATCATTTTTTTTTTTTACAAGATAAGGTAATTGGTTGTTGTGTGTTTTGACTTTTAGCATTCTTTTTATTATTATTATTAACGTGAGTGTCAGGATTCTAAAATTAACGACCATGTAAGTCTCCAGTGGCCCTGAAGTTTATGAAACTCGAACTGGTGACTTCTAGAAAGCAAATCTAGAACCTGACTAATTAAGCTACAGTCCTCAGAGTTATTTTTAACATTCTTTTAGATTGTCTTGTGGTGGTCCTCCAAGATTTCGGAGGACCACCAGTATGCATAAGGAAATCACTGCATGGGTGTGTTTAAAAATCAAAATGGCACACATCAAGTCAAGCATCAATTACTTAAGATTTATGGAAGATATGATACAAGAGATAAGAAAATGATTGCTATTATCCACAATTTCTCTGCCGAGTTTCCATTAGATAATCAATAATGTATACATTCTTTTAAGAGAAGTAACTCAATTTCACACCCCTAGTTGCCACCCTGCTTTTTTGAGAAGTAACTCATTAGACAATCAATAAAGTTTTTTTTTTTTTCATTTATCACTAATTTACACTTCAATCAAAAACTAAATTTACTTTTACTACTATTTTAATTTTTAAAAATTATTTTTATATTGTTTAATGCATTAATTTCAAGAAATAAATTCCTTTTATTTTCTCTTTCTTTCACTATTATTCTTTTTTCTTCTTTTTTTGAACTGCCTTGTCTCTCTTTCTTTTCTGTTTTCCATCTTTCAATCCTTCAAGATTTAAATTATGTAGCAATTTACATTAGGAATATTGATGACAAATTAAATATAACCAGAAAACAAATGCAAAAAAAAATAAAATCTAGTAAAGCATTTACATTTCCATTGAAAGATGCGTCATATATTAATTAATGGTCCGATGTCCATTAATTAATCGGTGGTTGTAATACTCTAACACTTGAGATTTATTTTTTATGCTTAAGCATTTAATTTATTTATTTTTTGTAAACTAAATTGAAATTAAAGCATATTATCCATTCCCAAGCTTATAGGGCAATGGTCTCAAGGACCCATCTCGTAGAAAAAAATGCTTGATAGCAATGGTCTCATGGACTATATCGTGGAAAAAATGAGATGGCATGCAATAGTCTCACAAACCCATCTCACACTGCAAATTCCTATCCATCTTACTTGTTGATACAAAAAATAGACTCTTTAAAAAGAAAAAGAAGAATACTTATTGTCATGACAATGACAAGAAGTATTTTAGAAATAATATCATTTGTGGTTCATTTTATCAATGATACTCTTTGATTTTGCCATCACCATCAAAATTAAGGCATGATTTTCCACACGTTATTTTCATAAAGAAAGTAGCAAGTCTTCTATATCTGTCATTGTCATGCAAAGTGAGCTGCCTAGCTTTAACCTTTGATTCATATTTTTCCTTTCTTTATGAAATTACAATTAGTTTTTGGTTAATTACTTTTATGCAATTCAATTTTTTTTCTACAATGTGGTTCTAATTAGCATTATAAAATTTAATTCAAGCCTAACATTTAATCTGGAACCCAACCCAATTCAAGTTTAGAAAAAACTAAGTGAGAGTTGACCTAATCAAGCCTAATCAACCAAATAAATCAACCCACAAACTTGTCAACTCAGTCAAAAACTTGCATTGAGATTTTCCACAAGTTTGTTTAACTATGCAGTTTTGATTTTTTTCTAAAATAATCTTAAAATAATACAATTTTAGATTAACACCAGTCAACATAAGCTAACTTGTCCAATCTATGACCCAAATCTTGATCCGAGTATTTGGCTAATCTATGACCTAAACCCTCATCTGGTTATTAAATCTAATCATGTTTAATAAGTTTGGTTTTAATAAACATAAGATTTGATCTATGACCCAAATCTTGATCCAAGTATTAGGCCAATCTATGACCCAAATCTGGAATTGTTCTCTTCTTAATTGCACTGTTAATTATTGTTTTTTACAAACAAAATCACCACCAAATTGAAAAGTCGTTAATGTTATTTGACGGGTTTTTTAATTTTTTTTTATTAAATTGAATATTTAAATTAAATATTACAGACGAAATTACCGACGAATTGAAAAGTCATTGGTGAAATTTTGGTGGTTTCTGAAAAATTTTCGATTAAATTAAATATTAAAAATGGAAGCACCGACAAAATGGTTAAAAATATTAATATTTAATTATCTATCGGTGTAACCGTCTGTAAAATACCGCAATAAAAAGATTAGAATCTCTCATTTCACAACAGACATGCCTCCTTTTCTTCTTTTTCTTTTTTTTCTTTGTCTTCCCCTTATGTAAAAAAAAAAAAAAACATCAACATCCCTTTCTCTTCTCTTCTCCTATTTTCTTCTTTTCTTTTCTTTTTTTTTTTAATTAACATATTTTTATGAATTTGTTTATCTTCTTAGCTTCACTCGCAACTACATTAATTATTTTCTAGTTTTGTTAAATAGATTTTTTTTAAAAAAATATTTTTTAAATAGCCACTGACAAAATTACATACGGTATGTTTGTTGGTTACATGACAAGCTTCCCGAGGAAATTACCAACGAAATGAAGTAGATAATTTTTTTTAAGCATGTTTTACTCATTAGTAAATCTATCAGTGATAATATTTTTTTTATTACTAACAAACAAAAAAATTATCGATAAAAAATTCACGGACATAACATTTTTGCTTGTGATCCCATCGGTAATTAATTTACCTAGAAAATTAAATAATAAATCAAGAGGGTGAGCCTTTCCTTGACGAATATCCTCAATGGCCTCTGGGGTCGAAGCAAATCGTGTGGCCACAATTTATTGTTAGCACTTGTTTGCAATTTGCAACATATATTTTGATGAGCTACTTGTAGAGTAAGGCGCTGTTTTTGTTTCTAGCTTTAGGTGATGGCACCAAACATAGACTGAACAAAAGGGACATACAGTGGTGGAGAAATTGGATCCAGTTCTTTTTGATACATGTAACTAGTTTTTTATTCTTGCTCACTTTTCAATTTGGTTTCGGTATCGTGTTTTGTAATTATTACTTACTGCTGCTGTTTTGCATTTACTACAACAATTTTTTTATTTTATTTTATTTATATAAATTGGATAATTAGTAACCAAAATATAATTAAATGCAAATATACTAAGTGCTGAACAATAAAATAAAATAATATTCCAAAAAAAATAAAATAATATTCAAATCTCAAAACATGAAACCCTAAATTATTACTAGAGAAGTATAATTATAAAGTCATGAAAAAAATCTTACGAATGTCTACAATAATTTTATTTATTTATTTATTTTATAAATTGGATAATTAGAAACCAAAATATAATTAAATACAAATAAACTAAAGGGCTAACTGAACAATAAAATAAAGACCAGTTTATTGATATGAAGAAATTTCCCAAAATCATTTCTTGACATAACATCTTAGTTATTCAACCAGTTTAGAGGGTTAATCTGGTTGAATTGGATTTATTTTTTAATTGATTTTTTTTTTATTATCATTTAACATTAAGTTGATTAAGAATTATAATTCATAATTTTTTTATTTACTTTCTATCAAGTTATCTCAATCTCATTATCCAGATCACATGTTTTAATGGGTTAACCTGAGTTATCTTGGGTCGTTTTATTGTGTTTTTTTTATAGATTGAATTTTTTTCAACTTTATTTTTCAACAATCAGTTGATTGGGATTTATACTTTAAAATTTGTTGCTATTTGCTTTATATAACATTATTCTAATTTTATAACATGAGTTGCGGGTTTGGTAGGGTAAACTAGCCAATTCAATTAAAAACTAGTTTTACTTTTTTTAACTACGTGATTTTGATTTTTTCTTAAAAAATTCTTAAAATGATTCAATTTCTGATTAACACTAGTCAATAAAAGTGTCCAATCTATGACCCAAATTTTGATCCGAGTATTAGGCCAACCTATGACCTAAACCTTTGGTTTCTTAAGAAAAATGTCATATATAAAACATCTATTCACATCCAAATTGAAACATTCACAAATTGATATAACAGTTATTCATATTTATTTTTAATATATATAAAATGAAAGATTTTAATAATTGATTAATATTGTTAAACCATATATGTTTTCATCAATCCACACATTAGTGGAATAACTGATCGGTGACGGCAATATAAATCTTTTCCTCAAACTGTTACGAGCTTCATGGTTAATTTTCTTGAACTGGAAGAACCTTCCATTTAGGGCTATGGCTATGCTCCAAGATATATAAGCGAATTAGTTGCAAACCAGGGGAACTCTGTGAAAACACGTGAAAAATGAAAAAGACAAAAACAGAGGTGTATGATACTTGAGGTTGCCTCATGGCAGTCCTGCTGATTTTAATTGACCTTTTTCCCTTCTCTTTTTCTTTTTCTTTGTTGATTATTCTTTGAACACATGGTGCTTCTAAAACCAAGGAAGCAAAAAACTAGCCAGCTAGTTCGTAACTTGCCGCACCAGCAGATGGTGAACCAAGCCATAGAGACTCTCGTAGAAAAAACGCATCCGAGTAAATATAATTTTTTTTCTTTTTTTTTTGTTGAACATGACCTTCTTGAGCTTGTTGTAGTATATAGAATTTTTTTAAATAAAAATATAATTTGCATCCGAGTAAATACCTCCACAAATATAATTCCAATATGAAAGTTGCGTCATGTATTAACCATCTAAGGTACATTATCCATTAATTAATCGGTGGTTGCATTTTAACACTTGAGACTTATTTTTTATGCATAAACATTATTTTTTTTTTTTTTTTGCAAAACTAAACTGAAATTAAAGCATATTAATTATTCTTTCCCAAGTTTACGGGGCAATGGTCTTATGGACCCATCTCGTAGAAAAAACGCTCGATAGTAATTGTCTCATGGGCCATCCTACTAGCCTATATCGTGGAAAAAATACAAATAACAATACATAGTCTCACAGACTTATTTTACACTGCAAGTTCTTATATATCTTAATTGTGGATTGTGTTACATAAAAATAGACTGACAAGTAATTTAGAAAAAAAAAAAAAAAAGGCTTGTTGTCATGACTATGACAAGAAGTACTTTAAAAATAATATCACTTATGTATTATTGATTTATTTTATCAATTATATTCTTTAATTTTGTCATTACCATCAAAATTAAGGCATGATGTTTTTAGAAAAGTTGTGGTAGGACCCATACAAAGTCATGATATACGTTAATCAACCAAACACTTTCCCATATATGATTAGAATAAAATGCAGAAGACACCATACTATAGAAACTAATAAAGCACCGAATCAGAATCATCTAGATCTAACTAAATAATTTTTTATAAGTATTTTAAAAAATTAAATCTACTTGAGTGAGATACCAATTGTTAGTGAAGTATCTTTTTTTGTTTCTTGTATATGTCTTCGTCGTGGTCCAGCAATTTTCATAGAAGAATTACTGACGCCTTTTATAAGCAACAATTTTCCTTGTAGTTTTCTATACATTTTCACACCCCTTTTGCCACCCTGCTTTTCTTTTCATTCACGCACACAGATAGTGCATAAAAGCACTGCAACAATAGTTGACTCCCAGTCAATACCGTCAAGATAAGGTAATTGGCTGTTGTGTGATTTTTATATGGCTTGTGTGTTTTAGATGGGCTTGTGGTGGTCACCCAATAGAGTGTCACTTTTAGCATTCTTTTAGATAAGGTAATTGGTTGTGTTTAAAAATCAAAATGCCACACACCAGAAAAGTCAATTACTTAAGATTTGTGGAAGATATGAATGATACAAGAGATAAGAAAATGATAGTGATGAAGTTTTTGTTATGTATTTGAAGTTTTTATATATAATACTATAGCCACACAATCCACAGGGATAAGATTTATAATTATTCTGTGTTTATTATTATTGATGATTTATGTATTTAATTGTATATATGATAGTGAGATGACACCATGCAAGTAGGCTCCTAAATGATTCTAAATTATGACAAAAGTACAATTATAAAATTAAAAAGATCCTACGCGGAATCACACATGAATATTCGATAACAATGTTAAAGTATTTCAATAATTTTTTTATTTTATAAATTGGATAATTAGTAAGCAAAATGTAATTAAATGC
The DNA here is from genome assembly GCF_005239225.2 of Populus alba. Taxonomy (NCBI): domain Eukaryota; kingdom Viridiplantae; phylum Streptophyta; class Magnoliopsida; order Malpighiales; family Salicaceae; genus Populus; species Populus alba. The sequence continues at coordinate 4,573,165 of NC_133286.1, read as the reverse complement.
AAATAGACTAAGTGCTAAACAATAAAATAAAATAATATTCAAATCCAAGAATATTCCAAAAAGAAATGAAATAAAGAAAACATCTCAAAACATAGAATCTGCACAACATATGCAGATAAAGTCATGGAAACGGCTAGAGTGTAGTATAAATAGGACCTCCATGGTTGCCCAAAGGCACATAACAAACAACAATATTCTACGTAGAAGTTCATAGAATTATCTAAGATGATGATGAAAATAATGTGGGCTTGGATGTTGCTAGCATTATTGACTTTGGTTGGCGAATGGCATGGTCGTTGTTATGGGTGTTTGGAGGAAGAGAGGATTGGTCTCTTGGAGATCCACTCTTTGATCGATCCAGATGGCTTTTCCTATTGGGTGGACAGTAGTAATTGTTGTGAGTGGTATGGGATCGAGTGAGATAACACTACAAGGCGAGGGATCCAACTCTCTCTTCGTGGAGTAAGGGATTTCCGCAGTGAAATTGTGGTCAAATATCTAGTCTATGTACTAAAATGAGTGGCACTCGAAGGTTCACATATCTTATCTTCTAGGCAAAAAGAGCCAAGGGAAGCAGTAAGTGATGTTCTTTTCTCCGGCTGTAAATGGATGAAGAGATTAATACCAAAAACATGGACAAAAATTGATGTGGACTCACACCACTTTGGTTATTCTTCTCTTTCTTCACCCTTGTTGTATTTCACTACTTGATGATTCAAAAGTTATCTATTTAAAAAAAAAAAATTATTCAGTTTTTTAAATTAAAATAAAATATACCTACCATTCTTACACGTTACATAATGAAATTAAAAACCATAGCTTTTAGAGCCCCAAGCACTCGGCCCCATCTCGTAGAAAAAATTGCTTGATGACAGTGGTATCACTGACCCATCTAGTGGTGGATAATTTGCTGCAATGTCTGTTGGGTTATTTCCAGAACTCAAACACGCACAATTTACGTGGTTTGGCAACTTGCCTACTTCACGGAGCTACTGGTTGTATTAATCAAGCTTACAAAGAAACAATACAACAACAAGATGAGGAGAATCTTCTCAACTCAACTCTACACTCAAGCTCTCTCTTCTCTCTGTGTTTCACACTGCAACTCATCTGTTCTTCTTCTCAGTATTCTCACAATACTCACACACACTCTTCACAGGGAGGGGGCACATAAATACACAATTGGGAGTAAGGAGGGTCCTCCACCATGTGCTAAGTGGGAGATTATTCCCACTAGCACATGGTGGGGCAATTGTTGTCTCCATAATGCTAACAATCTCCCACTTGGAGACAAACAATGAAATCCTTTTTTTATCCTTGAAGACCAACTGAAGTTTTGCACAACTTCAGTTTCTCAAGTGTAACTCCTTTGGTTAACATGTCAGCTGAATTCTTGCTTCCACAGACCTTTTCTAGCATTAGTTGCTCGTCGTCCAGCAGTTGTCGGATGAAGTGATATTTGATCTGAATATGCTTCGTCCTGGAGTGAAAAGCTGGATTCTTGGCAAGGAAGATTGCACTCTGACTGTCGCTATACAAAGTACCTTTTCCATTCAACTTGCCCAATTCTTTCAAGAAACTCTGCAACCATATTATCTCTTTTGCAGATTCTGAGACTGCAACATATTCAGCTTCTGTTGTTGAAAGAGCAACGATCTTTTGCAATGTAGAACTCCAGGAAACAACAGTACCTCCTAGAGTATAAACATATCCTGTAGTGCTTTTTCTGCTATCAACATCTCCTGCTAGATCAGCATCTACAAATCCTTCAAGTTTCAAATCACCAGCTGTGAAACTGAGACAAGTTTCTGATGAACCTTTTAAGTACCTCATGATCCATTTCACTGCCTCCCAATGCTGCTTTCCAGGATTGCTCATATATCGGCTTACAACTCCCACTGCATGAGCAATGTCTGGTCTGGTACAGACCATAGCATACATCAAAGAGCCAATAGCTGAGGCGTATGGAATCTTATCCATGTATCCACTTTCTAGCTCAGTTTTTGGTGACTGATCTTTGCTGAGCTTGAAATGATTTCCCAGTGGTGTACTTACTGGTTTAGCATTATCCATACTAAACCTGCTGAGAACCTTCTTGACATACTCTATTTGTGAGAGCTTTAGTATGCCTTTGTCTTTATCTCTGATGATTCTCATGCCAAGTATTTGTTTAGCAGCTCCCAGATCCTTCATTTCAAACTGTTTCGACAACTGTTGTTTCAGCTTATCAATCTCCTCAATGCTGGATCCTGCAATCAACATATCATCTACATATAATAGTAGAATGATGTAGGAGTTGTCAAAATGTTTGACATAGCAACAATGATCAGCTTGGCATCTTGTATACCCGGAACTGCACATGAAGTTGTCAAACTTCTTGTACCACTGTCTTGGAGCTTGCTTCAAACCGTATAGGCTTTTCTGTAGCTTGCAGACTTGATTCTCCTTTCCTTGCATTGCAAACCCCTCTGGTTGTTGCATGTAAATATCTTCCTCCAAGTCACCATGAAGGAATGCTGTTTTTACATCTAACTATTCAAGATGTAAATTTTCTGCAGCTACTATCCCCAGAACAACTCTGATTGTTGTGAGCTTCACAACTGGAGAAAAAATCTCAGAGTAGTCAATGCCTTTCTTCTGTTGAAACCCTTTGACAACAAGTCTTGCCTTGAACTGTTTGCTTTCGTCATGCCCAGTCTTCACTCTGTAAACCCACTTATTTTGCAAGGCCTTCTTTCCTTCAGGTAATGTTGTTAGCTCCCAAGTCTTGTTCTTCAGCAACGAACTCATCTCATCCTTCATGGCTAACTCCCACTTGCTTGAGTTTCCATCTTGTAAGGATTCTTCATAAGATAATGGTTCACCACCATCTGTCAACAAAATATAATTCAGTAAAAGTGTGAACCGTTGCGGGGGCTTTATCGTCCTCGAAGACCTGCGAACAGCTGGTTCAAGTTGCTCCGCATCTTCTTGTGTGGAAGTGGGCATAGATGTGCTTGAATCTTCTTGTAAAGACTCTTGATTGTTGTTCTGCTTAGTAACATCGGGAAGCACTTCTAATCTTATGAATTCAGATCTTTGTGGACTTGAATCTGAATCGGCCATCTCGGTTTCTTCACTTGATCTGTCTTTGTACATAACTTTCTCATTGAAGATCACGTTCCTGCTTCTGATAATCTTTCTATTCTGATCATCCCAGAACCGAAATCCAAATTCTTCATCTCCATAGCCAATGAAGAAACATTTCTTGGATTTGGCTTCTAACTTATTGCGAGCATCAGAATCTATGTGAACATAGGAAACACACCCAAAGACCTTCAAATGAGAGAGTCGTACCTCTTTTCCTCTCCATACTTCCTCAGGCAATCTGAATTCCAAAGGAACTGATGGTCCACGGTTGATCAAGTAAACTGCGGTATGAACTGCGTCAGCCCAGAATGTTTGAGGTAACCCTGAATGCAACCTCATGCTTCTAGCTCGTTCATTGATGGTCCTGTTCATCCGTTCAGCAACGCCATTCTGTTGCGGTGTGCCTGGAACGGTCTTTTCCATTCTGATACCATTGACAGCACAATACTCCTTGAAACCTCCATCAATGTATTCTCCTCCATTATCAGATCTCAAGCATTTCAACTTTAGACCTGATTCAGTCTCAACCATAGCCTTCCATTTCTTGAATGTTTCAAACACATCAGATTTATTTTTCAGAAAGTAGACCCATACCTTCCTGCTGAAGTCATCAATGAAAGTCACATAATACCGAGAACCTCCAAGTGATGCTACTGGAGATGGTCCCCATAAATCTGTGTGTACCAGTTCTAGCTTTCTTGGTCGTAAGGTCCTGCCAACCTTCAAGAAACTGACCTTCTTCTGTTTTCCAAGAACACAGCTTTCACAAATGTCTAGATCGACATTTTTTAACTCTGGCAGCTTTCCCTTCGACTGAAGTATCTTCATCCCCTTTTGACTCATATGGCCAAGTCTACAATGCCATAGCTGTGCTTGATTTTCTGCTTCAGTTGAGGCAATGATGTCTGCAAATCTTGTGGTCATATACAGGGTGCCGGTTTTCTTTCCACGAGCTAAAACCATTGCTCCCTTTGATACTTTCCACATTCCTCCAGCAAAAAGTATTGAATGACCACTATCATCAAGTTGTCCGACAGAGATCAACTTCTTTTTTAATTCAGGAACATGCCTTATGTTCTGCAAGGTCCATATAGATCCATTCATTGTCTTGATTTGCACATCTCCTATACCCACAATATTCAGTGGTGTTCCATCGGCCAGATAGACTACACCGTGATCTCCTCCAACATAATTTTGCAGCATTTCATTGTGTGGCGTACAGTGGAATGAAGCACCAGAATCAAGAATCCACTCATCAATTTGACTTTGTACAGCAAGAATTAAAGCATCTTGTACCTCATCTGTGGTAGCGTTTGCAGAGTCAGCTTCAGGTTTCTTCGGTTTTGTGCAATTCCTACTGAAATGACCAGGTTTGCCACAATTCCAACATTCAACCTGCTTTCTGGATCCAAACTTGCTTTTACTTCTGTATCTGGATTTTGATCTGCCTCTGGATGAGCCTCTATCATGTCTCCTCCCTCGAGTGTTGATGTTGAGAGCTGATCCTGAGCTTGAACTTTCACCCGAGTCTTTCCTTCGCACTTCTTCAGCCAAAATCAAGTCTCGAATGTCATCATACTTCAGTTTGGATTTTCCAGCTGAATTGCTCACGGCTGTCCTCATGCCTTCCCAACTGCTTGGAAGTGAAGCTAGTAAGATGAGTGCACGAATCTCATCATCAAACTCAATCTCAACAGATGATAATTGATTTGTGATGGTATTAAAGTTGTTGAGGTGTTGTGTCACAGAAGTGTTTTCGACCATCTTCAAGTTGAACAACTTTTTCATCAGGTGCACTTTATTATTTGCTGATGGCTTCTCATACATCCCAGACAAGGCTTCCATCAATTTTGCAGTGGATTTTTCTTTCGTAACATTGTGAGCAACTCTTCTTGATAACGATAGCCGGATAATGCCCAAAACTTGTCTATCAAGAAGTTGCCATTCTTCTGCTTCCATCTTTTCTGGTTTGCTTCCCAATAAGGGAAGATGAAGTTTCTTCCCATATAAATAATCTTCAATTTGCATTTTCCAGTATCCAAAATCTGTTCCGTCAAATTTTTCAATTCCAACAGCCTTTATTTCATCTGCCATTTTTACTGCTTTACCGATTCGAATTTCCCAAATCTAACCTTACATATGTGTCCAGAACGGCCAAAAACCTTGGAAATGACACTGAGATCACCCCAATCGGACTTCGGATGGCTCAGATTTTAGCAATCAAACTTTTGCATTAACGGACGGTTCAGATGCAGCCGCGTGTCAGCCAGAGTATGCCTGCGCCGCAGCGGATAAAAACTCAGTAGCGGTTCTGATGAAGACACGTGTCAACAGATTAGACCCTGCGTCGCACCGGATCAAAACTCAGTAACGGTGCAAATTAGGCCACGTGTCAGCAGATTAGAGTCTGCGTCGCACCGGATCAGAACTTAGTAACGGTGCAGATTAGGCCACGTGTCAGCAGATTAGAGTCTGCTTCGCACCGGATCAAAACTCATCAACGGTGCAGATTAGGCCACGTGTCAACCGATTAGTTACTGCGTCGCACCGGATCAAAACCCTTCAACGGGGATGATGTAGCCACGTGTCAGACGATTACCGTCTGCGGTGCACTGGATCAAAACCCAGATGGATGACGTGTTAGGTGACGTGGCAGGTGACGTGGACGTTGACCGTGCGACTTGCTGCCGTGGCGGTTCAGACCCGACCCGTTTTGCAGAGAAACGGGTGAAGAAGGAGCGTGTCGCACGTGAGGCGCGTTGATGCGCGTGGGCAGTCTGTGCGGTGGCGCGTGGTGGCGCGTGCGGGCATGCAGGACGTCGGTTCTTCGCCGGGTTTTCACCAGTGGATTCGTCCGGTTGTCCTCTACACGATGGTATGGTCAAAAACACGTTTTGAGAACATTGATTTTTGAGTTTGGATCAAACACCCTCTTTGTCAAGAACAAGCTCTGATACCAGTTGTTGGGTTATTTCCAGAACTCAAACACGCATAATTTACGTGGTTCGGCAACTTGCCTACTCCACGGAGCTACTGGTTGTATTAATCAAGCTTACAAAGAAACAATACAACAACAAGAGGAGGAGAATCTTCTCAACTCAACTCTACACTCAAGCTCTCTCTTCTCTCTGTGTTTCACACTGCAACTCGTCTGTTCTTCTTCTCAGTATTCTCACAATACTCACACACACTCTTCACAGGGAGGGGGCACATAAATACACAATTGGGAGTAAGGAGGGTCCTCCACCATGTGCTAAGTGGGAGATTATTCCCACTAGCACATGGTGGGGCAATTGTTGTCTCCATAATACTAACAATGTCCTCTCCATCAAAATCCTTTTTGTTTTGAAAAGGAATTTATATATATATATATATATATATATATATATATATATATATATTTTTAGTTTTCAAGTTTTGAGATATAAGTTCATAGCTCTGACAAGAAATATACCACAAGATTTAAAACTATTTTATATTTTCATTAAAATGAATAAATAAATTACTTATTTTTCTTAAGAAAATAAATTGATTTCATGTGTTAATAACATTTAAGGATTTTATCCAATCAAATTTATTTTAATTAAAAAGTTTGCAATCAATAACAACATTCCCAATTAAACCAAAGTTTTTCCACGAACCCATCTCATGGAAAAAATGCATGATGGTTGGAAGAGGACGTCTCATAGCCTTTCCTCGAGGAAAAATGCATGATGGCAAACAGTCGCAGGGACCAATGGGCAAATAGAAATGGTTTCTCGAACTCATAAATGTATTTATAGTGATATTTTCACTGTTAGAGACATACAGTAGTTTAGGAAATTTTATCAAGGAACGAAGATATTATTGCAGAATAACATTTATAATGATACTTTTATACAATTCAATTTTTTCTTCTTTTTAGTCTATGATCCTGATGAACATGACTTTCTTAAGCTAGTTGTAGTATATAGAACTTTTTTTTAATAAAAAAAATAGAAATATAATTCGCATATGAGTAAATACCTTCACAAATTAATATAATAAATTTTAATATTTACTTTTAATATTTATAAAATGAAAGATATTAAGAGTTGATTAATTTGTATAGCTCCATTTGTATAGCATTCTATTTTTATTTATTTTTTGCAAAGAAAAACCTCGTTTTGCGTAACTGTTCCTATGTCTTTTTATTATTGATGTATGTTTGACATTTTTAATATCTTAGAAGAGCACACAGAAAGGTTTACGAGGATTCCATGGGAGGCTACTGATTTTTGCTCTCCATGAGAAGAGCATCATGGAACTTCTAACTGAGCAATGAATGTCACAATGAGAAAGATTGGCAGTTGCACATCCAAGAGAATGCTTTTTTTATCATTCTTTTTTTTTTTTTTTTACAAGATAAGGTAATTGGCTGTTGTGTGTTTTGACTTTTAGCATTTTTTTTATTATTATTATTAACGTGAGTGTCTGAGCTAGCTTGCGCACAACTCGACTAATCCCACAGGTTCTAAAATTAACGATCATGTAAATCTCCAGTGGCCCTGAGGTTTATGAAACTCGAACTAGTGATTTCTAGGAAACAAATCTAGAACCTACTAATTGAGCTATACCCCTCAAAATTATTTTTAATATTCTTTTAGATTGTCTTGTGGTGGTCCTCCATGATTCCCGAGGACCACCGGTATGCATAAGGAAATCACTGCATGGGTGTGTTTAAAAATCAAAATGGCACACATCAAGTCAAGCATCAATTACTTAAGATTTGTGGAAGATATGATACAAGAGATAAGAAAATGATTGCTATTATCCACAATTTCTCTGCGGAGTTTCCATTAGATAATCAATAATGTATACATTCTTTTAAGAGAAGTAACTCATTTTCACACCCCTAGTTGCCACCCTACTTTTTTGAGAAGTAACTCATTAGATAATCAATAAAGTTTTTTTTTTTTGTTCATTTACAACTAATTTACACATCAATCAAAAACTAAATTTACTTTTACTACTATTTTAATTTTTAAAAATTATTTTTATATTGTTTAATGCATTAATTTCAAGAAATAAATTCCTTTTATTTTCTCTTTCTTTCACTATTATTCTTTTTTCTTCTTCTTTTGAACTGCCTTGTCTCTATTTGTTTTCTATTTTTCATCTTTCAATCCTTCAAGATATAAATTATGTAGCAATTTACATTAGGAATATTGATGAAAAATTAAATATAACCAGAAAACAAATGCAAAAAATTAATAATGATATTCTAGTAAAGCATTTACATTTCCATTAAAAGATGTGTCATATATTAATTAATGGTCTGTTGTCCATTAATTAATTGGTGATTGCAATACTCTAACACTTGAGATTTATTTTTTATGCTTAAGCATTTTATTTATTTATTTATTTATTGTAAACTAAATTGAAATTAAAGCATATTATACATTCCCAAGCTTACAAGGCAATGGTCTCAAGGACCCATCTCGTAGAAAAAATGCTTGATAGCAATGGTCTCATGGACTATATCGTGGAAAAAATGAGATGGCAATAGTCTCACAAACCCATCTCACACTGCAAATTCTTATCCATGTTACTTGTTGATTGTGTTACAAAAAATAGGCTCTTTAAAAAGAAAAAGAAGAAGATTTATTGTCATGACAATGACAAGAAGTATTTTAGAAATAATTTCATTTGTTGTTCATTTTATCAACGATACTCTTTGATTTTGCCATCAACGTCAAAATTAAGGCATGATTTTCCACACGTTATTTCCATAAAAAAAAGTAGCTAGTCTTCTATATCCGTCATTGTCATGCAAAGTGAGCTGCCTAGCTTTAACCTTTGATTCATAATTTTCCTTTCTTTATGAAATTACAATTAGTTTTTGGTTAATTACTTTTATGCAATTCAATTTGTTTTTCCTACAATATGGTTCTAATCAGCGTTATAAAATTTAATTCAAGCCTAACATTTTAATCTGGAACCTAACCCAATTCAGGTTTAGAAAAAACCAAGTGAGAGTTGATCTAATTAAGCCTAATCGACCAGATAAATCAACCCACAACCTAGTCAACTCAGTCAAAAACTTGCAGTGAGATTTTCCACATGTTTGTTTAACTATGCAGTTTTGATTTTTTCTAAAATAATCTTTAAATAATACAATTTTAGATTAACACCAGTCAACATAAGCTAACTTGTCCAATTTATGACCCAAATCTTGATCCGAGTATTTGGCCAATCTATGACCTAAACCCTCATCTGGGTATTAAATCTAATCATGTTTAATAACTTTGGTTTTAATAAACATAACATTTGATCTATGACCCAAATCTTGATCCAAGTATTAGGCCAATCTATGACCCAAATCTGGAATTCTTAATTGCACTGTTAATTACTGTTTTTTACAAACGAAATCACCACCAGATTGAAAAGTCATTAGTGTTATTTGACAACTTTTTTAAATTTTTTTATTAAATTTAATATTTAAATTAAATATTACAGATGAAATCATCGACGGATTGAAAAGTCATCGGTGATATTTGGTGGTTTTTTGAAATTTTTTTGATTAAATTAAATATTACAGATGGAAGCACCGATAAAATGGTTAAAATATTAATATTTAATTATCTTTCTGTGTAACCATCAGTAAAATACCCCAATAAAAAGATTAGAATCTCTCATTTCACAACAGACATGCCCCTTTTTTCTTCTTTGTCTTCCCCTTATGTAAGAAAAAACATTAACATCCCTTTCTCTTCTCTTCTCCTCTTTTCTTCTTTTCTTCTCTTGTTTTTTTAATTAACATATTTTATGAATTTGTTTATCTTCTCAGCTTCACTCGCAACTATATTAAGGTAAGATTTTTCTTTTTTTTTCTTTCTTGTGTTCTTTTTCATTATATTTGTTCTTTTATTTATTTTTTTAATTTTTTATGTTCTTAACAATTTTATGAATGTTGTTGTTGGATTTTTTTTCATGTGAGATCAATTTTTAGTTGATTTATTTATAGGATTTTTTAAATAGATTTTAATTATTTAATTATTTTTCTAGTTTTATTAAATAGATTTTTTTAAAAATATATTTTTTAAATAGTCACTGACAGAATTGCATACGGTATGTTTGAAGGTTACATGACAAGCTTCCCGAGAAAATTACCGAGGAAATGAAGTAGGTAAATTTTTTTTAGCGCGTTTTACTTATCAGTAAATCTATCAGTGATAATATTTTTTATTATTAACAAACAAAAGATTACCGACAAAAAATTCACAAACAGAACATTTCTGTTTGTGATCCTGTCGGTAATTAATTTACCTAGAAAATTAAATAATAAATCAAGAGGGTGAGCCTTTCCTTGACGAATATCCTCAACGGCCTCTGGGGTCGAAGCAAATCCTGTGGCCACAATTTATTGTTAGCACGTGTTTGCAATTTGCAACATATATTTTGAGTAATGCGCTGTTTTTGAGCAAAGCTTTAGGTGATTGCACCAAACATAGACTGAACAAAAGGGACATACAGTGGTGGAGAAATTGGTTCCAGTTCCTTTTGATACATGTAACCAGTTTTGTATTCTTGCTCACTTTTCAATTTGGTTTCCGTATCGTGTTTTGTAATTATTACTTACTGCTGCTGTTTTAAATTTACTAATCATTTTTTTCCTCCAACTTCCCATATCTTTTTGTTGGAAGCTCCATTTGTATAGCATCCTTTTTAGAGAAGTAACTCATTAGATAATCAATAAAGTTTCTTTTTATTCATTTACTACTAGTTTGCACTTCAATCAAAAACTAAATTTACTTTTACAACTATTTTAATTTTTTAAAAATATTTGTATATTGTTTAATGCCTTAATTTCAAGAAATAAATTCCTTTTATCTTAAAATCTGGAATTGAAAAACCAGATGTATTTTATAACTAGGGAGAAAACTAGAAAAAAATGATTAGTCTTCTCATTCTAATCATATAAATGATATATCTTTGACTCGATTAAAAAAAATATATTTAATATTAAAATGTAATAAAAACAAGTCATGAATACGTTTCCTAACATAAAAACAAAAGAGTGTGTATGTATGTTATGTATTTGAAGTTTTTGTATATAATCTATAGCCACACAATTCACAGGGATAAGATTTATAATTATTGATAATTTATGTATTTAATTATATATATGATAGTGAGATGACACCATGCAAGTAGGCTCCTAAATGATTCTAAATTATGACGAGAGAAATATAATTATAAAGTAAAAAAGATCTTACACGGAATCACATACAAATGTCGATAACAATGCTGAAGTACTACAATAATTTTTTTATTTTATTTTATTTATATAAATTGGATAATTAGTAACCAAAATATAATTAAATGTAAATAGACTAAGTGCTAAACAATAAAATAAAATAATATTCAAATCCAAGAATATTCCAAAAAGAAATAAAATAATATTCAAATCTCCAAACATGGAACCTGCACAATATATGCAGATAAAGTCAAGGAAATTAAATGGCCAAAGTGTAGTATAAATAGGACCTCTATGGTTGCCCAAAGGCACATAACAAACAACAATATTCTACAATTCATAGAATTATCTAAGATGATGATGAAAAGAATTGGGGCTTTGATGCTGCTAGCATTATTGACTCTGGTTGGCGAATGGTATGGTCGTTGTTATGGATGTTTGGAGGAAGAGAGGGTTGGTCTCTTGGAGATCCAATCTTTGATCAACCCAGATCACATTTACTTGAGAGCTTGGGTGGACGGTAGTAATTGTTGTGAGTGGTATGGGATCGAGTGTGATAACACTACAAGGCGAGTGATCCAACTCTCTCTTTTCGGTGCGACGGATTTCCGCTTGGGCGATTGGGTTCTCAACGCATCTTTGTTTCAGCCTTTTAAAGAATTGCAAAGTCTTACATTGAGAGAGACTGGATTGGTTGGCTGCTTGGAGAATGAAGGTTAGTTCAATGTTTCTGCACTTAATTATAATCATAAAATAAATGAAGGTTGGTTGGTGTTTAATGTCAATTATCTTGCTTTGATGATTCTCTTCCAGGCTTCGAAGTCCTATCATCAAAACTGAGGGAACTTGACCTAAGTGCTAACCGATTTAATAATGATAAAAGCATTTTGTCATGTTTCAATGGTAACCTTTCCACTCTCAAGTCTTTGGATCTATCAGGCACTGGGTTGACAGCTGGATCAGGTAGCTTCTATGGTAACCTTTTAGTTATTTATTTAGCTTTGAAACCTTTTCTTTTCTCCTCCTCGTATCATTTTTTTCTATGCGTTTAATTATTTCCTTTCAATATGCTCTTGAGGAACATCATGCAGGTCTCAAAGTCTTGTCATCAAGGTTGAAAAAGCTGGAGAACCTTCATCTAAGTGGGAATAAATACAACGATAGCATTTTTCCATCTCTAACTGGATTTTCATCCCTCAAGTCTTTGGATCTGTCAGTCAATCAGCTGACAGGATCTATCAATAGTAAGTTACATTCTCTTTATCAAGAGAATTGAAGAATTATATCTATGGAGATTTGATCTTATCCAATAATTGTTTTGCTAATAAGACAGGAAGAGATTAAAGGGATCAAAACATTACTTGCAATCTATCTTCTTCCTTAATCTATGCACTGTATATTTTTTTATGTATATCTTGCACGTAGGTTATCAACTCCAACCGATGAGGCTGGGAAAATTAGAGAACCTTTACCTGCGTGGCAATCAATTGAACATCAGCATTTTATCAATTCTGAGTGGGCTTTCTTCTCTCAAGTCTTTGGATCTATCAGGCAATCAGCTGACAGGATCAGGTATAATACACAGTTTCTAACTAAATGCTTCACATGACATTCTCTTAATTATATTGTTTTTTTATCAACAAAAATGAGGACGACTTTATATATATTTAATAAAAACTATCAAAAAAACTCTCTAATACAAATCACTAGACAGGCAACGAGAGACTGCCGATTTCTTTATTAGAAAAACTCTCGACTGTTTTATCAATAAAGAGAACAGCATAAAACCCACATATTTGATATTTAATTATTGTTTGTAACCATTTATTATTTCCTCTCTTTTTAATCATGGCTTTATATTATTTTATGGTGAAATATTTGGACTATCAATAGTAAGTTACATTCTCTTTATCAAGAAAATTGAGAACTTTATATATATATATATATATATATATATATATAAGTATCAACGATAGCATTTCATCATGTTTGATTGCGATTTCATCTATGAAGAATTATATCTACGGAGCTTTGATCTTATCCAATAATTGTTTTTCTAATAAGACATGAAGAGATTAAAGAGATCAAAACTAGGATGATCAAAACATTACTTGCAATCTATCTTCTTCCTTAATCTATGCACTGTATATTTTTTTATGTATATCTTGTTGGTTTTCAAGTACTCCAACCGATGAGGCTGGGAAAGTTAGAGAACCTTGACCTGAGTAACAATCGATTGAACAGCAGAATCTTATCAATTTTGAGTGGGCTTTCATCCCTCAAGTCTTTGGATTTGTCAGAGAATATGTTGACAGAATCAGGTATAATACATAGTTTTTTTTTTTAAATGCATTTGAGTTTGAATGGGTTTTGAATAACATAATATGAAGCTCTCTCCTATAATATTATAATTAAGAAAATTGTAATTATTAAAACTCTCAACTGTTTTGTCAATAAAGAGAACAACATAAAACCCACATATTTGATATTTAATTCTTGTTTGTAGCCATTTATTATTCCCTCTCTTTTTTAATCAAAATATTATTATGTGGTGGAGGATATTGCCTTATAGTCGTGGTGAATGGTGAAATATTTGGACATAGAAGAAATAAAACGTGAAAAAGTTTCTAAATTTTTTTAAAACTAATTAATTAGTTTTGCAAAATTAGGCAATATGTTTCTATCTAGGATCAATTATTATTCTTGTCTTAATTACTGTTGAGATCATAACCTGGCTTCCATCTTTAACGACTTTATATCCATAAATTGTTTTTTATTTTTATTTTTTTTCCAATTACAATGATATTTAAAAAATTGTTTCTTAATCTTTAACGACTTTATATAATTAAATATGCGATCGCTCATGTATCATTTGTTTATGTATAATTTGAGAATCATATATCAATTGAAACATTAACTCATCAATTCTAATTATCTTTAGTCTCTATCTAAGACTTACTCTTAAAAACATTAACTCTCTTGCAGGTTTTGAGATCAAAATCATCACATTTAGGGAAACTCGAGAACCTAGACCTGAGCCATAATAATATATTCAACGACAACATTTTATCACATCTGCGTGGACTTTCTTCTCTCAAGTCTTTAGATCTATCATACAATATGTTGCTAGGATCGATGACTGTCAATGGTAAAGTTATGAATATCTCTTGGCATCTTCTATTATTAACTCTATTTTTTAACAATACCTTTTGAAATCTCTAGATTTTTCAGGCAATTTGTTGTTTCTATCCAAAAATCATCTCACTATTCAATATCAATTCTCTCAGGGATACTAATTTAAGTCAAGGCTAATCATAGTTTAGTTTCTTAAAATCTTAATTAATAATATTGAATGGAATGGCTATTTTCATCATGTCTCTTCTTCTTTCTTTTTCATAGGGACTTTCTTCAATTCGAGCACCCTTGAAGAATTGTATCTAGATAATACTTCTCTCCCAATAAACTTTCTTCAGGACATTGGAGCATTGCCTGCTCTTCAAGTATTGTCTGTTGGTGAATGTGACCTCCATGGCACCCTTCCCGCTCAAGGTAAGTAACAACTCTCCATCCGCCTATAATGATTACATCACAAATAAAAGATTCTTTCAACACTATTTTGACTGTTTCAAGATAAATTGTACAGGTTGGTATGAATTGAAGAATCTGAAGCAGTTATATCTCTTTGG
Organism: Populus alba; assembly: GCF_005239225.2. Taxonomy (NCBI): domain Eukaryota; kingdom Viridiplantae; phylum Streptophyta; class Magnoliopsida; order Malpighiales; family Salicaceae; genus Populus; species Populus alba. The sequence goes on along the minus strand of NC_133286.1, from coordinate 4,558,132 downwards.
AAATAATTTAGGGGGTTCACTCCCAGATTGTTTGGGGAACTTGTCATCTTTACAAATATTAGATGTTTCTGAAAACCAATTTACTGGAAATATTGCCTCTAGTCCTCTTACTAACCTCATATCCCTTAAATTCCTCTCACTATCAAATAACCTCTTTGAAGTTCCCATTTCAATGAAGCCTTTTATGAACCACTCAAGCCTCAAGTTCTTCTCCAATGAGAACAACAGACTAGTAATAGAACCTGCTGCCTATGATAATTTGATTCCAAAGTTCCAATTAGTCTTTTTCCGCTTCTCAAGTAGTCCAACATCGGAAGCACTCAATGTAGATATTCCCGACTTCCTCTATTACCAATACAACTTAAGAGCCCTTGATCTCTCCCACAACAACATCACCGGAATGTTTCCATCGTGGTTGCTTAAGAACAATACACGATTGAAGCGACTATATCTGAGCGAGAACTCCTTTGTTGGTACTTTGCAATTGCCAGATCACCCATGTCCAAATATGACCCAATTAGATATATCCAACAACAACATGAACGGTCAAATTCCAAAAGATATTTGTTTGATCTTTCCAAATCTAGACACCTTAAGGATGGCCAAGAATGGATTCACAGGTTGCATTCCTTCATGTTTAGGAAATATTAGTTTTCCGGGAACTTTAGATTTATCCAACAATCAATTGTCTATAGTAAAACTAGAAAAACTAACAAAAATATGGGTTCTCAAGCTGTCAAACAACAATTTGAGTGGGCAATTACCGACCTCAGTGTTCAATTCTTCTACCTTAAAATTTCTCTACCTAAATGGTAACAACTTTTGGGGTCAGATATCAGATATTCCATTATATAGGTGGAATGACTGGATTGGGTGGAATGAATGGAATGTATTGGATTTGAGTAACAATCAATTTTCAGGCATGCTTCCGAGGAGCTTTGTTAATTTTTCATGCCGTGGAGTACTTGATCTGTCCAAAAACCATTTTAAGGGTCCGATCCCAAGAGACTTTTTTTGTAAGCTTGACTACCTTGAATATTTGAACCTTTCTGAGAACAACTTGTCTGGATATGTGCCATCTTGTTTCAATCCACCACAAATAACCCATATTCATCTATCCAAAAATAGATTGAGCGGTCCATTAAAATATGGATTTTATAACAGCACTTCCCTGGTTACGATGGATCTTCGAGATAACAGCTTCACCAGCTCCATTCCAAATTGGATTGGCAATCTCTCATCATTGAGTTTTCTTCTTCTGAGGGCTAATTACTTTGATGGTGAGCTCCCTGTTCAGTTATGCTTCTTAGAACAGTTAAGCATTTTGGATGTTTCACAGAACCAGCTCTCTGGTCCACTACCCTCTTGTTTAGGCAATCTCACTTTCAAGGAAAGTTCCCAGAAAGTAGTGGTTCCCCAAGCTGGTTTTCGATCAGATTACATGGTAAATGATTATGATGAAAAAATGAGTCCAACACTAATGGAAAGCATTCAAAGGTTGGAAAAGGGTTTTCCACTGAACTTTACAGAAGAAGTGATAGAATTTACAACTAAAAATATGTATTATGGTTACAAGGGGAAAGTTCTCAGCTACATGTTTGGTATTGATCTCTCTAATAACAACTTCGTAGGAGCAATCCCACTAGAATTTGGAAACTTAGGTGAGATACTGTCATTAAACTTGTCACACAACAATCTCACTGGATCTATCCCTGCAACATTCTCAAACCTAAAGCAGATTGAGAGTTTGGATCTTTCTTACAACAACTTGAATGGTGCCATCCCTCCACAACTTATTGAAATTACCACACTGGAAGTTTTTAGTGTGGAGCATAATAACTTGTCAGGTAGGACACCAGAGAGAAAAAATCAGTTTGGGACCTTCGATGAAAGCTGTTACGAAGGAAATCCTTTCTTGTGTGGACCTCCATTGCAAAACAATTGTAGTGAGGAAGTAGTGCCATCACAGCTAGTGCCTGATGATGAACAAGGAGATGATGGTTTCATAGACATGGAGTTTTTCTACATCAGTTTTGGTGTATGTTACACAGTTGTGGTGATGACGATTGCAGCAGTTCTCTACATCAATCCATATTGGCGACGCAGGTGGTTGTGCATCATCGAAGACTGCATCGATACATGCTACTAGTTTGTGGTGGCTAGTTTTCGCAAGTTTTCCAACTTCAGAAGGTGAATTTGTTACTGGGAAGACAGTCATTCCTAGTTTGTGATGATTGTTTGTCTAGTTATTGGGTTCTTAATTTGTAGTGTACTGTCTCTACATCAAATATATAAGCTGGACTTCTCATTCCTGAACCATTAGGAAGGGAACTGATTTGGATTGGTCATTATCTCGAGTGTGATTACTCTTTCAACTCTCAATACTTGTCTGAAAATAAATGGCCAAAACCACTACTAAAGTATAAACAAAATATTCTATGCCTTTGTTTCAAGGGCGACCCCACCTCAGTTATTCATTGAAAATAAATTGCCTCATAATCAAAGTATTGAAATCGAAGCAAGAAGATCCACCTTCTTCAACAGCCTTCCTGGCCGTTTCTTTGCTCCGCTACTCATAATTTGAGTGATTGTCTTCTCTACAGCTTCACTTTTAACATGATCTCCATGCACTCTAAGCCATTCCATAACTCCAGTTTTTAAAACATCAGTCACCAATTTTTCATTATAGAATTGCTCAGAAAATATTGGCCTTATGCCTTCAAGAGTTGAGTTCCATCCTCAGTGAATCACAAATGCACCTATTGCTTCATGATCAAGAATCAAAACTTGGAGTGCCCTTCCTCTGATAATTAGCCATTTGCCTTCCATTCTTTCCTCAAATCCTTCAGGTAAAATCTTTCTTGTCTTCTTGACTCTTTTTGTTTCTTCTAACTTACCCAGATAAACTGATGCCCAGAAGATTCGAGGCCTGCTGCAATCTCCTTAAGCTGAGAGGCAGTGAAGTTTTCCATGCTTCCAAAGCAAATATAAACAACTGAATTTGGTTTCTTTGAGTCGAGCCACTTCAAACACTCATGTTGAGAGCGATTGAGGCTTCTTTTCCTCTTCCTGATTTATCTTCAATGTCTCTATTGCATAGTGAAACCGGGCCTACGTTAATTCACACCCTCTTTAATTGACCCAACAAGACTATATCCTAACCATACAGCTTCCTCTTCTACAGATTCATGGATCACTTTATACAAAGCAGAGGAATGATTTTCTGGAAAAAGAGTGTCTTGGGAACTTACAGTAGATTTCGTTGGAACTCTTGTCTCGGGATAGTAGCATAGCTTTTTGAATCTCTGTTTCTAATCGGAACAGGGGAGCAACGACAAGCTTGGAGTGGTTGCAGATTGTCTTTCTTTTGCTCATGAGGCTGCCTGTCGAAATGCTGAAGATTTGCCCGCAGCTTGTTGGAATCAAACCAAAGCCCCTTCTAAGAAAATTTAATGACCAAAAGGAAGAAAATCATAAAAATCTGCCTTGTGTTTAAAAAAAATCTAGTTAGATCAAAGGAGAAGATATATTATATATTCAACCTCGATTTTCTACGTTCAGGTAAAATCTTTTTTTTAATATACAGGTTACACCAAAATTTTTACTAAAATTTCGGTAGATTCCCTCTATACTGGAAGGTTCAAGTTATCAACATATACCCTATTTACACTTATAATATCTCACATCTCATAACTCAATTACGACCGAATCATCCTAGATCTCAACCCAACTCATTATCATCAACATAAAACATCTTATTCAATAACATCATATAATGTAATTCAAATGAAAGATTTAATTTCAACTATAAACATGCATGATTAAATAGGTACTTAGAGTTTCAAATATTATATTAAAGACACACATACAAATTTACGGATTGATATAACATCTCAAGTTTTAGGAAATAAATCATTTAATTTACTAATAATTTACATGGTAAAAAAAAAAAGACAACTAAACTAGTATCACTCTTGACGCGAACCTGATGGACCTGAAGATTTGCCCTCATAAAAATCTGCCTTGTGTTTAAAAAAACACCTCCCTTTTGTTTCCTCAACATGTCAGGTCATGTTTGATGTTTGATGTTTGATGTTTGATGCCCCAGGCAAGGAAAGGGACAAAATTCTAGAAGAGATGATTCAAGATGACAAGCTCAAATATTTTTGTTACAATATCATTCTCTCTTCCCCCTTTTCTTTTCTTAATATCCCTCGTCCCGCATCATCATGATTGGTTGTGACATAGAAACCCCAGATAAAGATGAAAAAGAGCCATGCTGCAAGCTTGACATATTGTTCGGCTGCATCATTGGTATAAAACCTTGCACATTCAATGATTGCAACCGGGAATTCTCCTTCATAACTTTGATCTATGAAGTATAAATAACCAGCAAAACATTATCGGCCATATGCTTGATTTCTTCAGGTGCCAGTCAGAAAGAAAGTAACACAAACAAACTTAAGGGGATTGATAAAAATAAAATAACAAAAAAAGGGCAGAGGACAACATAAATTAGTTGAGATAAAAATAGCAATAGCAGAGTGGAATTAATGCTGGAAACTCGAGAGGATGTCGATATTGATGGAATGGAAAGATGCAAAGGGTTGTGTAAGTACTACCATTCTTATTCCCGTTTCAATACTCTCCTAAGCACACAAAAAAATGTCAAAAATGTCCTTATCAAATATGCAGTTATGATGTGAGACATTCAGAATTTCAACCTCATTTTCTATAAAATTCAACAATACTGGATATGGTTATGATTCAATGGAATAATGCAAAAGCTCAACAGTGCAGATGATACAGTGACAGGCAATGCTGATTAGGAAAACAAATTAATACAAAAGCTCAACGTGAGAAAATTGCATATAATCATGCATGGGCAGATAATGTAACACCCTGTAATTTAATATATTCGTAAAAGAACTTGGAGCCCTAACTTAAAAATATGGGTATTTTTTTTTTCTTCCACTGAACTTATCTGCGACTTGTTGAAATTCCTGCTGAAATTTCGGCAAAGTTTCCCTTATACTCGAAGGTCCCAAGTTATCGACAATCATCCTGTATAATTATACTCATTTCTCAATCATATCATAATCATGTAAAACCTTAATTTCACATCATGCTTGGTACATGCATAACATTTTGCATGTTCATTTATTTCCCATTAACACACATAATTCATAAAAACAAACATTAAGATTACAAATACAAAATAATACATTTTTATGTCCTGACACTTAATGTAAAAGGAGTATTATTTCATATTACGTCATTTAGTTCGTTAAAGACAAAATACATTAATATCCATCTTCTTATTTAATCATACAAAAGAAGACTAGAGGACCTAAAAAACTACTCTTACCATGAATCTAAAGAACTTGCAATTTCTTAATGTATAGATTAAATGTAGTAAAAATAAAATATAGCATAGAAGGAAAATCACACAATACCTGCACAAGTAATTAAACATATATTCAACGATATGCAATCATAATTCTTTGAAATTCTCATTTAACCTTCCATTATTACATCTCTATTCATCATTCATGGAATCATTCAACATTTTCATTTTGTGTCTTGTTTCATCTCAAGAGCACATTTAATTCGTTATAATATCTACCATGTGATTTCTCTCTCTCTTACTCTCTATCTCTTTATGTCAATTTCAATCCCAACATTTATTATACCCATTATGGCTTTTTCATATAAATCATCAAACTCATCATGATTTCGGTCCACTTTTGGTTTATAAATTTATTCAGCTTACATATTTCTTGTGCCCATTTTGGCACATTTCGATTTTTCTTTAGATTTTACGTAAAATCTCCCCTTATCATGGAATCTATCATCATTTTCACAATATTCATATCTGATCTATTTTCAAATAATATAAATACCATACATACATCAATCTATTTAATTCATCAATCTAATCTCATTTGGCCACCATAATTAAGGCCAAAATTTCATTATCCATCAATGTTATTGGCATTTTTATACATTGTTATAATTACCATCAATTTCATTAACCATTGTATCAATTACAACTCATCAATTAATATATATGATTGCATTCCTCAAGTATATAACACCTACCATGGTTAATGAACTTTTATTCTCACGTCCCAAGCAATACGATATTTGCCTACATCCTTCACAAGGATTAGGTCTTCATCAATTTATTTATTTTTAATTTATTTCTTCAATAATCCATAACATAAACACAATTTACCATTTTTGTTTAACCGTAAAGTATCATCCAACATTCCATTTATACTATGACAAGTTAATTATCTCGACACTATTAACACCACCTAAATAAGTTTAACTCAAGTTGCATATTCCAGTCATTAAAAACAAAACAATGATGCCACTAGCTAGCTCATTACCGGGTAACTAGTTCCTCCGCCCATCTTATTCCACAATTTCTAATCAATATCCGCCTCTTCATGGCCGAATGAATAATCCTATCAAGATGTCAATCCTCAATTTCATGAACACTTTTAATTATTCCCTATCATAAATACCATTATAATACCTCTCCCCCAAAACTTGGAAGGGAATGCTGACACAAATGAATTTCCATTAGTGTCATTAGTCTTCCATATTAGGACTGACTAATCAAGTTCATTGTAAATGCCAAAATCAATGCCACTGATTGATGTCATTGACTATTTCTAACTTGAAATAGCCAATCAGATTTTTCTTTCCATAATACATTGGAATATTTCTGAAAATGTTGATGTCAAGATTCTTGACATCATTAGCTTTCACTTCAGGAATAGCCAATCAAGTTTTGTGTGATTGCCAATATCGACAACACCGGTCTATATTATTAACTATTCTTGCCTGAGTAGTTAATCAAGTTCAGTATCCCTCATTTTCAGGGATGATTATGCCGATTTTAGTAAACCTTACTAACATCATTAGCCTTTGCATTCGGGCGCTAATCAAGTTCCAGAAACGATCATCAACGAAGTCTATTAACGTAATTCATATTTTTAAACCAATCTAGTACTCAAAGCCATTTTAATTCCTCATTTCTTTGACTTTATCCTTTCTCTGTGGTTTCACCCATAGAAGCAAAGACCAAGAATTTAATAAGTTAGTGAATTAACGCTACGTAAAAAGTGTAGGTATAAGACACCTACCAGTTGTAGAAGCTCGACTCACGCTCCCTTGTTGTTATTGTGCCTCTCCTGCAGTCTCTACTTAAGCTCCTACTATACAAGCTCTTGAGAAGTTGAGCGAATGCTTCTCCTACTTACTTTTCAATATAACATTTTGAATCAATATTTGAATCTTCCTGATTTATTCATAATATTCATAAATTCACAAAATCAAATACTTCCGTAAACAATTTCCATTAATGTATTTTATTCTCTTACTTGTCATTTAAATTCATTTATATTAGAATTTATTTACACTAACATTAACCGTCCAATTAACTCAATTCTTCATCAAAGATTTTAAATGTCCAAAGGACATGACTTTTCGTTACCGATATTTTTCTAATGTCCCAAAACATTTAATTTGTCACCAAACAATGTAATTTAACTTAAATTCTAGCAATGACTACACATGCCATTCTTCTTCTTTTTTTCAAAGCATACTCAAAAATGATTCTTTGTATCATAATTCAATTTACAATATCCCTTACCATGATTTCCCATTCATTTCTTCATCAAGACACATAATTTACCAAACATTCCAACACCTATTTAACTAGCATGGCCAATCACAATAGAGGTTAATTTTTCAAAGTTAGTTTCAATTTATCCCAACATACTTTTCCCATATCATGCTTCCCATTCCAACAAAACCAAAGTATTAATCCACCACTATTTTTTATAGAATTTTAACTATACCATCACTTATCAACACATCAAACATGACTCAAACACTTCCATCATCATTAAACCCATTACAATTATCCTTAGTCCCAAAACATACTTTTTATGTTAAACATCATATTCTCATTCAATATTTCTTAAACCAGACTTAAAACATCATTCTGTAAATTTAAAATTCAATAAATCCAAACGGTGGAATTATACATCATCATCTTTAGAATAACATATCCAAAATTAACATACATCCAATGATTAAACCTCCCTATAATAGAACAATACCGAATTGACCTGAAAATTGGAGACCTACTGTCCAGGAAGTACAATTTCTGGTAGGAGTGTTTGTTTCTAATCTTTATTGTTCAAATTTTATATAACATCTAGATGAACAATATATCCAAAATCCAGACCAATCCAATGGTGAAAAGATGATATAATGGCCGACAAACGAGGCTGTCTTGAAGGGTGATTTTCCAGAAATGTTCCTCCGGTGACAGACCTCAAACGAAGTCTGATATTGACAATCCCTCCGGTCAGAATATAGGTGACATTGAGCATAATAATATATCCAAAAAGCAATCTAATCCAACGGTGGAAAGCCAAGATATGGTTGCCGACATTCCTGCCCGGTTGCCATCCCAAAACCCATAGTTTCAAGCCATTATCATGCAATTAATCTCAAAATTCACAAGAACAATCATTCACCCAAAATATTTACATGAACCCTAGAATTTTAAACTTGGAGGTTTTCTTCTCCTCATGCAAGAACAAGAGAGGAAAACGAAATTACTTGAGGGTATGTTCCTTACCTTTGCTACTTTAACTTATTTCAATGAATTCTTGCAAAAATATACAAAACTCATGTCCTCCTCTTTCAAGTTCCAACTTCTACTCTTTGTTTTTCCCAAGCTTTATAACTCTTCAAGTATTAGTCACTTGATTTGTTTTCTTGGATATAATCCTCCCAAAAACACTCCCTTTCGATTTAGCTTGAAGAAATGAAAAGGAGATGAAGAAAATGGGAGAACAATGGTCTCCCTCTTGTTTACTCCATTTGTAGAGGACATGGGCTGTCTTTAAAGGAGGAGAGGGGATTTTTTTGTAAAATTACCAAAATACCCTTATTAATGCCCCTTGTGTCATCTTCTTAATTTACCCGATTTTGAGTACTCTCGTAAAGTCTTCCCAAACTCCGATTGACATGAAATTTTAACCTAAGATAAGCCAATAAGTTTGGGGATTTCTTATAAAATTTCAGCCCAATCCAACAATTAGATTGAGATATATCATTGATATCGTAAAACTAGACAATCAATGTCTTTTACGATAAAATATATTTCATGCATTACTTTATTTACTTAGATTCTCATGACATTTCTCCTTAATTTATCTCAATAAATTCAATATTACAACATTTATCACTAATTTGTCAAAATAAGTTTTTAGATCGGGTTTACATATCTTCTTGTTTTTCTTATTCTTTTATCCAATGAAACTCATTACTAATTTCACTAACATTACGAGTTTTACATTAAAAATCATGACTTTCATTTCGACTTCAACAATACCTTTAAATTTGTTTATGAAGATCATTCTCTATCACATGACACATTTATTATCATTCCTACTAGTTATTCATTTCTTTCATACCGAATCTCCATTACTCATTGATACATTGCTTCGATCTTATGTTTTTTATTTATTTATTTATTTATTTTTATGGGGGTTTACAGATAATCCAGAAGAAATTGCAGAGACAATTTACCTGTTGTAACTTGGCAGCAATTCCCTGGTACATTTCATTTATTTTAGGGAAATAAGTCTCCTTCATAACTTTGATCTAAGAAGTACAAATAACCAGCAAAACATTATCGGTCATATGCTTTTTCTTCAGGTGCCAGTCAGAAAGAAAGTAACACAAACAAACTTAAGGGAATTGATAAAAAAAAAAAAAAAAAAAAAAAAGGGGGCAGAGGACAGCATAAATTAGTTGAGATAAAAATAGCATGACCCCTGTTCATGCTGGAAACTCAAGAGGATGTAGATATTGATGAAATGGAAAGATGCAAAGGGCTGTGTTACCTGTGTAAGTACACCTTTAGACAAGATGAAGGGGTTGGTTACGTTCAGTTACTTTGTCTCCCTGCAAACTACTCATCATTGTTTTCTGCTGTTCTAGCTCAAGTCAATGGATGTCACAACTTTAGCAACGCTTCTTAGCCTTAGATCCTAAGCATGACCATTCTTATTCCCGTTTCAATACTCTCCTAAGCACACAAAAAGAATGTTGTCGCACGTGTGCGGCGTCGCGGCGAAAAACTACATGTTGTTCCATTTTCTTAATCTACAATGTAAATCTATCTATATCTATGGGGATACAAGAAAATATTGTCTTTTGTGGGTGGAAAATGGAATGGGAGTCGCCACCTAGTATTTTGGTCACCAGGAACCCTAACTGGTCTTAGAGATCGGGTACGGGGACTGGTTGCGTAAAGGGAAGGTATTAGCACCCCAAATACGCCTTACCTAAGGTAAGCTGCATTGTTTTATTATCTGATAAAACTAAGGTGTTATTGTACTTCTAGTTGTTGGTCTGTCTATGGTTCAAGAAAAATCCTCCTCAGTAAGAAGGTCTTTATCTTATCGGGTAAAATCCTAACCGTTATAACGTTTATACCAAAACTTTATTAATAATATTTAGGAATACGTTTTACGTATAAATTCGTAATCCAAAATACTAAAAGAAAACAAAAAAGATTTTTTAGAATTTTTGAAATATTGGCCTAGTTCTCATGGCTTGAATAAACTGGTTATTAAAGCCAAAATGCATGCTAATACATATATTGTTTTGAAAATTTTCTTTGTTGTGTGAAAATATGATGTTATAATATTTATATATATATATTGGAGAGACTAGGCCGTATTTTAAAACAAAAACAATTTTTTGGAAAAATATTATTTTTATGTTTTGACGAAAATCGGGTATTTTAATACTGGGTTTGTATCCTTACGGTATAAAAATACTAACCAACATTAATCCACCTTAATAAAAATATGCAGGAAAAATCAACAATATTTTTAAGGACTTTTGGAATTTTTTTTTAAAGTAAAAACGTTTTTTATTTTGAAAATCTTTGATGTTTTGACAAAAACCGGGTATTTTAATAATGAATTTATATCTCTACGATATAGAAATACAAACCATTATTAAGCAATTTTGACAAAAATGCAAGAAAATCAACAATATGTTTTCAAAGATTTTTCAAAATATTTTTTCTTATTTTTATACATATAATATGCAAAGATTTTTTTATTTATTTTATAAAATTATAACACACACACACACACCCACCCACACACACACACACACATATATATAATTCACGTCCTGCGTGAACAGTAGGACGTGAATTATATTTCACACCTACTGTTCATGCAGTGAACAGTAGGTAAGGAGGAAGAAGAAGAAGAGGAGGAGGAAAAGAAAAGGAAGGAGGAGGAAAGGAAGAGGGGCTCACTTGGCCGAAGAGGTTGTGGCTGCTGTGATGAGGTGGTTCAGCCGGTGGTTGCAGCGGTGGAGTTGGAGGAAGAGGGCGTTGGTTTCCTGTTGCAGAGGAAGAAAGAAGAAGAAGAAAAATCTGCAGAAATTGGGCAAAAATGCTGGTTTTTGGCTGACTTTGGACCTGAATTTCTCAACCCTCAGATCATCAAATCCGACTCTATTTATAGGCTATGGAAGAGGGAAATCTTTTCTACGTTGGGGAAAAATTTCAGCCCTTGATTTAGTTGGGAAGCATCTCAACCGTTGGCTCAAAGTGTGCACCTCGAGGCTCAAGGCTGTGAACTGCCCGAGGTGGCCACTTTGAGCCACTCAACGGAGCCGCTTCTAACTTTTTCGACCCGACCGGACCATTCTCCGGGATAAAGGGGTTTCATGTTGATATTTTGGTGCACGTTTTGTCGGATTTAGAGGCCACACGAGCCGGAAAATGCGCCTAGAAAGCAGCTACTCAGGTAGCTTTTTGAGGAAGAAAGTGAATAGTAACAGGCGACGTGTCACCTGGTTTCCTTGCGCCATCTTTTAAATTAGTCCTCCAGTTTTTAATTTCTTCAATTTAACCCCGGATCAATCCAATACAACCCCCTATTTACACGCCTTTTCCAAATTGGTCCCTGGTTTCGGATTTTCTCAATTAAGTCCCTAATTAGCCATTAAACTTCAATATTTATGCAATTAAGCCCCTGATTTGACTTAATAAATTCCTAAAAATTATAATTTGGCCCCAGAACTTTAATTTCTTCTAATTAAAGCCCAAATTGGATTAAAAATCAATTTTTCTTGCACTCGAATCCTCTATAAATTCAATATAAAAATCCAATTAAGTCCATAAACATCCAAATTTGGACTTTTCTCCTCAAACTTCCAATTTTCTTATCCAACAGGGTTCTCATCATTCAAGAATATATTGTCAAAAATCCATCTTTGTATTTTTAACCTCCTTGACCGATTTTTCTGACCATTTGCTGAGCGCTTCTGCCTCCTGTTATTTTTCTAACCTCCTTTGGCTATTTATTTTATTTCATTTATTTGGGGACCCAAAAATGGGTTACAACAAATGTCCTTAGAAAATATGCAGTTATGACATGAGACATTCAGAATTTCAACCAAATTTTCTATAAAATTCAATGGAATAAGTCCCACTTAATTTCTTTTTCTTCCATTGTCACAGAACAAGTTGATTGCAATCGTGCAAATAACTCTTTATTTAACCAAAGATAAACTGTAAGTCATTCAGAAATAGTGCACTCTTATTTTTAAGTCTGTCTAATGCAGTATGAAGTACTGACAATAGGACTCGTTGGAAATAAATAATAATTCACCTCACAACAAATATAAGGGGGGAAATCGAAAGGGAAAGTTTTGCAATAAAAAACTGCCGTGCCAGAACCAAGAAAGCAATCCTTTTAACCTAGAAATCTGAATATTTTTACCTTCATTATCTTATCAATGATTAATCATTTCTTAGTTGCTGCAATCATGGAACTTACAATGCTTCCTAACTAATCCCAACCATAGCTGAATAAAATTACTTGGACCAATCCCAGGAGACCTTTTTCCATTGAAATCTTGCAAGCCTATGGCATACATGAACTCCATCAAATGAACAGTAAATCACAGAAATTACCTTCTGACAGATCTCCTCTTTCCAATCAGCGCTCTTTGCATGTCCAGTCTCTACTGTAGAATCTAGGGATACGACAAAAAATTCAATGCGGGCAACAAAAGATTAGAATTCATGTATTTTCGTGTGTTTTCCATACACAAGGGTATTTCTGTAATTTTCACATTTGCTGAAAATTATGGAATATTGCGAGTCTCAGTTTTATTTTCCATTTAGTATTTTATTATCCAAAAGTATAGCGAGCTTCATTAGATTTTTCCTATTCTAGATAGGACTATTAGTATTTTCCTACAGAGGAATACAAGTCCTTTTCGGACTAGGAGTACTAGGAACTCCATCTAAACGTTACGTAATCATTCAAACTGACGGACAGACCCTATAAATCCAGAATGAGAGGTGAACAGCTGGTGCAATGCACTGGAGGGTATGATGTGGTAACAAATGCGTGTGTGATTGCAATGGTTTCAATAGCAGTGGCATTACTAATGCCGAAAGTTGCAGCAGTAGCACATAAAGCTACCTAAAAGAGCATTGCTGACTACAACCATTATGAGAGGTAAAAAGTTGGTGCAGCGAACTGGAGGGAATCGTGTGGTGACAAATGCATGTGTGATTGCGGTAGTTCCAAAAGCATTGCCATTTCTAATGCCATAAGTGGCAGCAGTGGCACATAAAGCTACCAAAAAAAAACATTTACCAGGCATTTGTCTCTGAGAATTGGCAAACATAGTGGAGAGATTCCCTTGTCCCATTGAATTCCCCACTGAATTCTGTGAACCACCGGGGATACTCTGCATGTTAGGATTCTGGACAACAGTGTTGGGGATAGTCTAGGTTACACCGGAGACAAGAGGCAGTGCCGCTTGTAAACCAGCAGAACATTGAACGCTCATGCAGTGCAGCATAGTGTGCTCATCAATATAAACGCTCATGCAGTGCAGCAGGTGTAACAATCACGTGGTGTAGTCTGCTAACAAATCTGTTAGCTCAAGTTTAGGAATTCTGTTATAATATTATTTCCAACGTGTATATATATACCAACATGATGAATACGAAATCAAGCTTTCATCAATATTACTGTGTGTTACTCTTTATGGTATCAGAGCATTAATTTTTCTTTTCTCTGCAGTAGACTTCTCTTCTTCTTCCTTCAATCGATTCAATGTCTGTCAACACCACCATTCTTAACACAAATGACTCTCACAGCACATTGATTACCATCAATGTCGCAGCCCAAACACCAGTAAAACTCACTTCCACAAACTATCTAGCATGGAAGCTTCAATTCCAGACTCTCTTCATAGGATATGATCTCAATGGCTTCATTGATGGATCACATCCCTGCCCAAACACTTTTCTTCAAGGAACAACTACTCCAAATCCAGCACATCACCTGTGGATTAGACAAGATCAATTACTACTTAACGCCATCCTTGGCTCTCTGTCACCCACCATCATGTCATTCATTGCTCAAGCACACACATCACAGGAAGCTTGGACAATATTAGCTAATACATATGCTAAACTGTCTCGAGGCAGAATCAAACAAGTCAAGAGCCAATTCAAACACCTCACCAAAGGATCCCTGGGCATATCTGAATTTCTTCAAACCATCAAAACCAGAGCTGATGAGCTTGCCATTCTTGGAGCACCAGTTGACAGTGAAGACATCTCAGAAAAAATTCTTGAAGGACTTGGTCCTGAATACACAGAACTAGCCAGGGTTGTTCAAGCTAGAGACACCCCAATCTCCTTTGATGAGCTACATGAAAAACTCCTCAATTTTGAAGCATCAATTCACAATACCAATCACACAACTCAACCTTATTTTCCTGCCTCTGCACATCTAGCCAATCGTGCCTTCTCTGGTCCAAGAGCCTTCCCACCTGGCAGACACACTAGCTGGCGCCCAACCCACTCATATAACTCTCGATTCTCTACTCCTACCTCACCTGACCCTCACAACTCTCGCCCCTCACGGAAACCATACCTTGGTTTTTGTCAAATCTGCAGAATCCAAGGCCACACTGCCAAGTATTGTCCCTCTTACAAACTCATACCGGTTACAGCTCCTCACAATAACAATTCAGGACTGCTCAAACCACCCTGGCAACCAAAGGTGCATTATGCAACCCATGCTCCTCCCAGCAACACCTGGCTCCTAGACAGTGGTGCATCTCACCATGTCACCTCGGATCTCAACAACCTCTCCCTTCACACTCCATACAATGGACCAGATGATATCATGATTGGTGATGGCACGGGACTGCCAATCACACACACTGGTTCTACCTCTCTCTTGCACTCCAATAAGAAGTTTTCCTTAACTAATGTTCTTTGTGTGCCCGACATCACCAAAAACTTAATCTCTATTTCTAAATTCTGCATCTCTAACAATGCTTCCATTGAATTCTTACCTTTCTTCTTCCTTGTTAAGGATCTCCACACGGGAACAATACTCCTGAAGGGTAAAGCTACAGATGGTGTATATGAGTGGCCACCATCTACCCCGTTGATTGCCTTTTCCAGCATCAAAACCACCTCGTTCAACTGGCATCATCGCCTCGGCCACCCTGCACTTCCAATTTTAAAACATATCATCTCTACCCATGCACTTGATACAACATCTTCTCGTATGTTACAATTTTCTTGTAATGCTTGTCACTGCAATAAAAGCCATAAACTCTCTTTTTCCATGTCCACTCTTATTTCTACTCGTCCCCTTCAAATTATTTTTTCAGATGTATGGACATCTCCCATTCTGTCCTCCGATGGTTACAAATATTATTTCATCTTTGTTGATCATTTTACAAAATATATCTGGCTGTATCCCTTAACCCACAAATCACAAGTAAAAGATGTCTTCCTTCGCTTCAAAGCTGTCACAGAAAAACACTTCAATCAGCAAATTCATACCCTGTATTCAAACAATGGAGGAGAATACGTTGCACTCACTAGTCTGTTAGTGCTTCATGGTATATCTCACCTCACTACTCCTCCTCACACACCAGAACACAATGGCTTCGCTGAACGAAGGCACCTTCACATAGTGGAAACTGGCCTCACTCTCCTTGCTCATGCTTCCATTCCTTTACGGTTCTGGCCTCATGCCTTTGCCACTGCTGTTTACTTAATCAACAGAATGCCCACACCAACTTTACATCTCTTCTCTCCCTATGAAAAAATCTTTGGTTCATTTCCTAATTACTCAAAACTGAAAGTGTTCGACTGCCTCTGTTACCCGTGGCTTCGCCCCTATACCTCTCATAAATTAGAACCTCGTTCTAAACCATGCATATTTTTTGGATACTCCCTAACTCAGAGTGCATATCTTTGCTATGATCCATCCACTACCAAAGTATTTGTTTCACTTCATGTCAAGTTTGTAGAATCCATTTATCCATTCACATCCACTTCTTCACAAGATGCACGTCCTGACTCCTCCACTATTAATACATGGTTTCCTCCACCTCTTCTAATCCGCAATGTCACTACACCACTCATATCATCATTTGCAGCTTGTCCTCATCAGCACCTCCAAGCTGAAGGTCCCTCAGCCTCCTCCTCTGCATCTGAAATGTCTCTGCTCCCAACATCTCATGACCTCACGTCACCACCTTCCCCTCCTCTTACAGATAGCCTACATCCTGCTATCCAACCCACTCATCCCATGAAAACTCGAGCCAAGAACAACATTCACAGATCTCTTCAAAAATTAAATCTTTATACCACCTTATCCCATCACTCTGACCTTGAACCAACGACCTCATCATAAGCCCTTAAAGATCCCAAATGGCACCAGGCCATGACAGAAGAATTTAATGCTCTTATTAGCAATGGCACTTGGCAACTCATTCCTGCCAACTCACTCATCGTTGGTTGCAAATGGATTTTTCAGACTAAAAGACATTCTAACGGTTATGTTGACAGGTACAAGGCCCGTTTGGTCGCTAATGGATTTCATTAACGCCCCGGTGTTGACTACTATGATACTTTTAGTCCGGTCATCAAACCTACAACCATCCGGCTGGTACTCAACATTGCCACCAGTTCTGGCTGGAAGCTATGACAACTTGATGTGAATAACGCATTCCTTCAAGGGACTCTCACTGAAGATGTTTACATGCAGCAGCCCCTAGGCTTCATTGATCACGACTTCCCTTCTCACGTTTGCAAACTTCACAAAGCCATCTATGGCTTAAAGCAGGCTCCCCGTGCGTGGTTTCATGAGCTCAGGACCTTTCTCCTTCAGTCGGGGTTCCAAAACTCTCATGCTGATACATCCTTGTTCGTCCTTCACCTTGGGTCACATCTTATCTACTTACTGGTCTATGTTGATGATCTCATTATCACTGGTGATGATGTCCCCCTAGTCAATTGGTTCATAAATCTGTTAGCTCACTGATTCTCCCTTAAAGATCTTGGCCACCTGTCCTATTTCCTTGGGCTTGAAGTCCTCCCCACCAAGCAAGGCTTCCTCCTATCTCAGCGTCATTACCTACTTGATCTCCTCACTCGCACTCACATGACTGAAGCCAAATCTGTTGGCACTCTACTCCCATCTGGCCCCCCACTTTCCATACATTCTGGCGAACTCTTATCTGATCCCACAGAATTTCGTTCTGTTGTAGGCAGCCTTCAATACCTCCTCCTCACTAGACTTGACATTGCCTTTGCAGTCAATAAACTCTCCCAGTTTATGCATCAACCAACCACTGATCACTGGGCACAGGTCAAACGACTTCTTCGTTACCTATGTGGTACTATTGATCTTGGCCTTCAACTCCACTGTGACTCTCCTTCCTCCCTGCATGCATTCTCGGATACCTTACATGCTTACTCTGATGCTGATTGGGCAGGCGACCCCGATCATTTTTCCTCCACCGGTGCATACATTATATATCTTGGTCGCAATCCTATCTCCTGGAGCTCAAGAAAGTAGAAAACAGTTGCACGTTCTTCGACTGAGGCAGAATACAGGTCTGTTGCCAACACAACTGCTGAACTCAATTGGGTGTCCTCTCTGATATGTGATCTTGGTCTACCACTGCCCACCTGTCCAGTAATTTACTGTGACAATGTAGGTGCCACTCAGCTGTGCTCCAATCCTGTTTTCCACTCCAGGATGAAACATGTTGCTATTGATTTTCATTTCATCCGCGATCAGGTGCAAAAAGGGACTCTACGTGTTGCTCACGTCTCCTCCTCTGACCAGCTAGCTGATCTTACTAAATCACTTCCCAGAGTTCGGTTTCTGTTTCTTCGTGACAAGATTGGTCTCTCAAATCGAGCTTCATCTTGAGGGGGGATAATAACCATACACTCCCGCCCACTGTGCTAATTCAAATCTATCACAGTGAGCTCAAGGAATGCAACCGGCCATGCAATACATGCAGCAACTGTAACAACCTAGGACCATGCAGCAGATATAAACCAAAACCATGCAGCATAGTGTGCTCATCAATATAAATGCTCATGCAGTGCCAGCAGGTGTAATAATCACGTGGTGTAGTCTGCTAACAAATCTGTTAGCTCAAGTTTAGGAATTCTGTTATAATATTATTTCCAACGTGTATATATATACCAACATGATGAATACGAAATCAAGCTTTCATCAATATTACTGTGTTACTCTTTAACAACTACTGGCGTGCATGAGACTGATCAGTGGACAATAGGATAGGGAGAAACATCCCATGATTCTGAACTTGAGGGGGCATACTATGGGATGTTGTTCAAGATAAAAGGCAAAAAGGAAAACCTGTCAAAGAAAAAAATAATGCCCTGAACAAGGAAGACAAATGAAACATAGGCAGTTCACACAAAAAGTTATGAGCGAAAGAATTAGGATGGATTTAAAAAGAACTTCCATCTAATATCATGTACTTTGTTAAAGAATTCAGCCAAATAAGGATGCATAGCAAATATACACAACCATTCAGGACAAGTTGTTAGGATCCTGGGTATTCGGACATTCTTAGCAAAGATTTGGGCCTGAATCTTCATGGTGTTTCTAAACCAAGGAAGCATTCCCTTCTAAGCAAATACTTACTGTCAAACCCCCCTCCCCTTTCCTCATGTTCTTGTTATTTATGTATATATTTACTTCTCTGAAAGAATAAATATTGTAGGGAGCAAATAGAGTAAATAGAAAGAGGAAAAAACCACATTCCTAAAAGAATAAAGAAATAACAGGAAAACAAAACAAAGTCATAAACGAGGCTTTTCAATCCCCAATGAATATCAGCAGACTAAATACCATAGCACAAATAAAAGATGAAGAGGCCAGAAACACTAAAACATCCCAAAGAGATTATCTAGCATGTTTTAATCTAGGAAAAAGAAGAAGAAAACAACGAGCATTAACAATGAATATTTCATGTTATCATCAACTCTAAAGAGCAGACTAATAAGAATCAACTTAACAAATTTACAGACACATCTTTCTTTGAATAGACAACACAATAACCCTGACTATACTAAATGCTCCACCCACAGTATAATCGACTGATTGCGCCTTTCTTCAAGTTGTGTTCACGAGCAGCGATTTCATCGGATCCGATTATATATATCTTTTTAATTTAGTTATTAAAATCGAATTTCTCTCTCTAGATAAGAATTTCAATTAAATAAATGAAAACGTAGACGTAAATTTTAAAAATAAAAAACATGATAGAAAAGGAAGCACCTGGTGGAGATTTGAAGCCTTATTGGTTGAGGTGGCGGCAGAGGCGACGGTTTCCTAGAGCAGAGGAGGGAAAGAGAGAGAGCTCAGGTGGGGAGAGGTGAAGAATGTCCGACCAAAGTGCACAGAGCTTAACTAAAAGAACTGTATTCTTGTGCTGCATCACTGTTCATAACCGACAAACTATATATTGAAATTGAAATTGAAATATAACTAAAACGGATCAGTCTTTTACTGTAGACTGTAAGAGGATTCCACAAATGATTTGGTTAAAATATTGAATACTGATTCATTATAGAGTACCGCTTATATATATTACAGAACATGTAACTATGTAAGGAAAGCTAGTAAAGGAATATACAAGGTTGCAGCTATTTAGGAAACATAATAAAACAAAGATTCTAAACATAGAATGAGATCACTGATGAGCTGAAGTCATGGTGTATATCCCTGATGATATTCCTGATGAGTTGAAGTCATGGTATTTTCCTTATACGACCCCTCAAAATGGACGTTCCATCAGCAACGTAGATTTTGTCACGTAATAAGGTGAAGCGAGACCTGGCGAGAGGCTTGGTCAGTAAATCCGCAAGCTGATCGTCTGTGTGAACATGAGCAACACGCAATTGGCCCTGACGAACAAAGTCTCGGACAAAATGAAGATCAATAGCAATATGCTTCATTCGAGAATGAAGAACAGGATTGAGGCTAAGTTGAGTAGCACTAACATTATCACAGAGTAAGAGAGGAGGTGCACGTAGCGTGAGTCCAAGTTCATCAAGAAGAGATTTTATCCATGCAATATCAGAAGCAGCAGTGGCGAGGGCCCTATACTCAGCTTCTGTAGATGAACGAGCCACAGCTTTCTGTTTTCTGGTGCGCCAGCTAATAGGATTATCACCCAGAAAAATGATGTATGCTGTGGTGGATTTTCGGTCATCAAGATCACCACCCCAGTCAGCATCAGAGAACCCCCGAAGCACAGGATTGGACTGTCTGTTTGACATAGCGCAAGAGACGTTTAACATGTTGTCAGTGTGTTACTGATGGTTTGTGCATGAATTGAGCAAGGCGATTGACTACAAAGCCGAGGTCAGGATGGGTAAGAGAAAGATATTGGAGAGAACCAATAGTGCGTCTGTATTCAGTGGCATCACAACCAGCTGAACCATCATTAAGGAGGAGTTTAGCAGACACTGACATAGGGGTGTGAACTGTCTTTGCACCAGTCATGTTTAACCTGGAAAGAAGATCATGAATATACCGATTCTGTGACAGAAACAACCCTTGCTGAACTGGAATGACCTCCACCCCGAGAAAATAGTGCAGGTCACTAAGCTCTTTTAAGGAGAAAGTTGCACCTAAAGTGTTAACAACATGCTACAGAAAGGAGTTGTTATTGCCAGTGAGAATTAAATCATCAACGTAGACCAGTACATAGAGCAGAATACCATCTTGAGCATAAATGAACAAGGAGCTATCTGATTGGGAATTACGAAATCCCAAGGTAAGAAGGCTGGACTGTAAGGCAGTATACCAGGCTTTAGGCGCCTGCTTAAGGCCATAAATGGACTTCTGAAGAGAACAAACATGATGAGGATGAGACTGATCAATGAATCCAGCAGATTGATGCATAAACACTTGCTCATTTAACTGACCATGAAGAAATGCATTGTTAACATCCAGCTGCTTGAGAGACCAGTTGTGTGACAGTGCAATGGAGAGGATGAGACGAATAGTGGTTGGTTTGATGACTGGGCTGAAGGTTTCAGTATAGTTGACACCTGGCCTTTGATTAAATCCTTTAGCTACAAGACGCGCCTTAAAGCGATCCACAGTACCATCTGGATGGCGTTTAATTCTGAACACCCATTTACAGCCAATTAAATTGGTAGCAGAAGGGCGAGGGACCAGACGCCAAGTGCCATGAGAGACTAAGGCAGTGAATTTTGCTGCCATGGCCTCACGCCACCTAGGATCTTTGAGAGCCTAAGAGACGCAGGTAGGTTCCAATGGCGGGTCAAGAGGATGCTTGGTGGTGACTGAGATTTTCTTAGGACAGAAGATATTATTTTGAGCTCTAGTAACCATGGAATGTGTTCGGCCAGGGAATGTAGGGGCAGCTGGAAGAGGAGAGACAGAGGAGGATGAATTATTGAGAGAAGAAGATGAGGGCATACCTAGTGTAGGAGGAGTAGGCACGGTTGCTGCAGCATCATGCACGAGAGGTTTGATGATAGGAGTCTCTAATGGAACTATGCAGACTGGAGGCACAGGAGACGGAGGGGAGGATGTTGGACACTGTATGGCAGAAGGAGGAGTGACCGAGGGTGGTGCCAGTTTGAAGGGAAAAATGCTTTCATCAAAAGTGACATGGCGAGATAAATAAATCTTACCGGTGTGGAGATTCAGACATTAAAATGCATGTTGGGTTAGGGAGTACCCGAGAAAAACACAAGGTTGGGATTTAGATTGAAATTTATTTGCACGATATGGAACAAGCCATGGATAACATTGACAACCAAAAGTACGCAACTTTTTGTAGTCAGGAACCCGACCAAATAACATTTCAAAAGGACTTTTACGTAAGTGTAAGAAAGTGGGAAGACGATTAATAAGATAGACTATTGTGGCTAAGGCATAAGTCCAGTAAGTGGAAGGAGCCGAAGCATGGTGTAAGAGAGCCATACCAGTGTCGACAATATGTCGATGGCGGCGTTCAACGGTGCCATTTTGTTGGGGAGTATGTGGGGCAGTAGTAAAATGGCTAATACCACGAGCAGCAAGGATAGGACGAAGTTTGATAAATTCACCACCATTGTCAGAATAAAAGTTTTTAATTTTTCTAGAAAACTGATTTTCAACCATAGTGGTAAATTGAACAAATATGGAAGACACGTTCGACTTGTTATGCATAGGATAAAACCAGCAATACTTTGTAAAATGATCAACAAAGAGTACATAATAGCGGTAGCCATCAACAGAAGGAACCGGTGATGGTCCCCAAACATCAGCATACAAATATTCGAAAGGATTATGACTTGTAAGGGAAGTAACACTAAACGGCAGTTTATGGGATTTATTGCACCGACACGAAACACACACTAATGAAGACTTAGAGGAGGACACAGGTAAGTGATAACTGCTAATAAGAGAGGATAAAGTTTGAGAACTGGGATGTCCCAGCCTATGATGCCAGCAATCAAGAGAGGTACGAGTTCCATCCAAAGTGATAGCATGAGCTTGCAATGAGGGAGAACATAGTTCCACTGGATAAACTCCATCTTCACACCTACCGCGCATGAGTACTGCCCCAGTTTTCAGATCCTTCACAAGGTAAAAGAAGGGGTGAAATTCAACAACAATATTGTTATCAAGTGTAAACTTATGAACGGAGATCAAGTTTTTATGAATGAGGGGCACATGCAGGGTTTCTTTTAAGTTAAGAGGGCGAAAAGGAGAGGAGACAGTGGTGGAACCAATATGAGCAACGTGCAAACCTGTACCATCACCAAGAACCACCTCATCCTGGCCATCATACTCAAAATGAATGGAGAGATTAGCCAAGTCAGACGTGATATTGTGAGAGGCAGCGAAGTCAAGAAGCCATTTGTCTTTTGATGGAGCCGAAGAGGTATAATTGGCAGTGGGTGAACTCTGCAGTTTGATACAATTCTTGGCAGTGTGACCAGGACGGTCACATATTTGGCACACAACAGGGGGCCGTTTGGGAGGAGCAGTATTGGAGAAATTCTGTTTGAAACGATTCTTATTGTTTTTGAAACGCGGATTAGAGGACCTCCTTTGAGAGGTGTTTGCAGTGACAACCAGTGTTGAATAAGAATGGGCATCCATGCGTTTGAGATATTATTCATGGCCAATCAAAAGGTCATGTAATTCTGCAAAGGATAATGCAGTTTATCTGGTGTGAATGGGTGCCACCATATCTCTAAACTCAGAGCCAAGTCCATTAAGCACATATAATGTCAAATCATCATCTGAAACGGGTGCATCAATCAGAGAGAGTTCGTCTGCAATTACCTTGACTGCATGGAGAAACTCAGACACCGTGCAAGAGCCCCTTTGCATAAGGGTAAGGTCTTCTTTCAGCTGCATAATTCTAGCCCGAGATTTGCTAGCAAACAACGGGCAAGATGTTGCCAAGCATCATGGCTTGTTGTGGTCATAGCAATAAGGGACATAACTGCTTCAGAAACAGAAGCAAAAATAGCATTCAGCAGCAACTGGTCCTGTCTATTCCAGTGTGCATGAAGTGCTACAGCAGAGGCAGAAGAGTGCGCATCAGGTGTGGGAGGGCATTGAAGAGTGCCATCCAGATATTTCATTAGATCATATCTAATGAGAATGGTGAGGAAAGTCGCACGCCAAGAAGGATAATTTGAGGATGTGAGTTTGTATGGTATTTGGCTGGAGATGTTTATGGTGATAAGAGGCAGTGAAGATGCAGCAGACTCTGAAGGAGAAGTAGGGTTGCTGTCGGTTGCCATGGAGATAAAAGGTGTTTGTAATCTCGTGAGAGAAGAGAGCTCTGATACCATAAGAGGATTCCACGAATGATTTGGTTAAAATATTGAATATTGATTCATTACAGAGTATCGCCTATATATATTACAGAACATGTAACTATGTAAGGAAAGCTAGTAAAGGAATATACAAGGCTGCAGCTATTTTGGAAACATAATAAAACAGAGATTCTAAACATAGAATGACATCACTGATGAGTTGAAGTCATGGTGTATATCCCTGATGATATTCCTGATGAGCTGAAGTCATGGTATTTTCCTTATAGACTGCACTGTGCAGTCCACAGTAAAAGCTGAGCTGTCATTTAATTTTTTCTTTTTTTCTTTTTTCTTTTTTTGCTTTTTTGATTTTTTTTAAGTTGTTTTTTTCTTCATTTTTTCTTTTTTTTTTAATGGATATTTTTTAAAAAATTTTTTTGTTAATGTTAAATTTTTTTTCTATCTCAAACTTTTATAACACGTATTCCGAGTTTAACGGGTTAACCCTTTTTTTTTCTGGTTTTTCTTTTTAATTAATTTTTTTGTTTAATTTATTTTGTTAAATTAGTTATAGGTTAACCTGGTTTCATGGGTTAACCAAATTAATTATGGGTTAACCTGTCAATTTAGTTTTTTTCTATGCAGTTATCAAACTTTCATTACGCGAATGGACTGCACAGTGCAGTCCATAGTAAAACACTATCCCTGTTGCTTAATGTTTTTTTTTTTTAAAAAAGTTGTCTTTTTTTTTAGCTGTTTTTTTTATGCCTTTTGAGAAAAAAATTTTGCTTCTTTCTTTGTTTTTTTTTTATTTTAACAAAAAAAATTTTGTTTAATTTACTTTATTTATGTTCAAAATTTTTATTTAGTTATCAGACTTTTATGACATGTTTTTTCCGGATTTAACGGGTTAACCTAAATTTTTTTTTCTTTTTATTCTTTTTAATTAATTTTTTTTGTTTAGTTTAGTTTGTTAATGTTAAATTGTTTTTCTATTTAATTATTAGACTTTCATGACACACGTTTTCCAGATTTAACGGGTTAACTTGATTTGACAAGTAAAACACTGATCTGTGCTGTTTTTTTTTTTTTTTTAACTTTTTGCTTTTTTTTTAAGTATTTTTTTTTTCATTGTTTTTTTTAATTGAGCTGTAATTTTTTTTTCGTTTTTCTTTTTTTTACTTTTTGCTTTTTGTTTTTTTTTTCTTTGTTTTTGTTTAATGGATATTTTAAAAAAAAAATTTGTTAATGTTAAATTTTTTTGTATCTCAAACTTTTATAACACGCATTCTGGGTTTAAACGGGTTAACCCAGATTTTTTTTAACTGGTTTCATAGGTTAACCAAATTAATTATGGGTTAACCCGTCAATTTCTTTTCTATGCAGTTTATCAAACTTTCATGACGCGAATCTCTGGTTTGACGGGTTAACTTGGTTTGAGGGTTAACCCAATTTAATTCAAAAAAAATTTTTTTTTACTTTTTGCTTTTTCTTTTTCTTCATTTTTTTTTCTTTGTTTTTTAATGGATATTTTAAAAATAAAAACTTTTATTAATGTTAATTTTTTTTTCTATTTCAAACTTTTTATAACACGCATTCCAGGTTTAATGGTTAACTCAGATTTTTTTTTATGGTTTTTCTTTTTAATTAATTTTTTCATTTCCACAATAAAACACGATTCCTTAGGCCTTTTTTTTTAAGTTGTCTTAGTTTTT